>NC_140927.1:30483737-30593737 GCF_045865225.1 Trachurus japonicus | reverse complement strand
TTCACTCAGAGAAACCACAAATCCTGCAAAGTTGTTGTTGTTGGTTGGATGAATGGATGAATGGTGGGTCCAGGTGGTGGTGAAGGGGGGCGGGGCTTTGGAGGGGGGGGGGGGGATGTGATGTGCTTTTTGTGACATCACAAAGTGACACAAATACAAACATGTACCTTTATGCAGTATAGAGCTTTAATAAAACATCTACTTTTATTCTGAAGGAGCTGTAATACAAACATCTACTTTTATTCTGAAGGAGCTTTGATACAAATGTCTACTTTTATTCTGAAGGAGCTTTTACACAAACATCTACTTTTATTCTGAAGGAGCTATATTACAACATCTACTTTTATTCTGAAGGAGCTGTAATACAAACATCTACTTTTATTCTGAAGGAGCTTTAACACAAACGTCTACTTTTATTCTGAAGGAGCTTTGATACAAACATCTACTTTTATTCTGAAGGAGCTTTGATACAAACATTTACTTTTATTCTGAAGGAACTTTGATACAAACATCTACTTTTATTCTGAAGGAGCTTTGACAGAAACATCTACTTTTATTCTAAAGGAGCTCCTTTAGAATAAAAGTAGACGTTTGTATTAAAGCTCCTTCAGAATAAAACAGATGTTGTAATAAAGCTCCTAATACAAACATCCACTTTTATACTGTATGGAGCTTAAATACAAACTTTTATTCTGAAGGAGCTTTGATATAAGCATCTATATGACATCATGATATTAGTGAGTATGAACCGACGCCCCAGTGACCTGCTGTATCAGTGTTGGTCCCGGTTCTCCAGAGTGTTTCCGTCTCGGTGTCGTGTTGGTGTTGGAGTTATTCAACGCTCCTCTGCTCTGCTCTGATACTTTGACGACTGATCATCTCTGGGCCTTAATAATCCAGATCCTTAAAGCTCGTCATTACCGTCCACAAATAACTTAATGAGGGCTAAACGCAGCGTCTGGGAACATTAATCTGTCACATCACAGTGTGAGCGGAGCGCTGAGGGCTCCGTCCGTCAGGGTGTTTCCCTTCCAGGAAGCAGCAGGTGGAGGAGGAGGAGGAGGAGGAGGAGGAGGAGGAGGAGGAGGAGGAAGAGGAGGATTATGTGTCTGCTGCTGCTGCTGCCTCTGTTTCTTTTTTCTTTTTTTTAACAAGTGTGTTTATTAATTTTTTTTCAGAATAAATATTCACACTACAACAAGTAAAATACAGGTGCAGAACAAAACTGTCACAGTAAGGCTCATCTTAAATGATCCAAACATCACAGGGCAGTAGCATGTGTTATATAGCTACACAGTCCAAAATGTAAAGAATCCATCATCTCTCTTAGAGAAAAGCATTTCAAATAAAAAATAAAAGGAGCGGAAAACAAATAAACAAACAGACATATAATAATTAAGCAATATATATATATATATATTGCTTTTATAAAACGGTTACCAATAAAGGCAATATGAAAGAGGGATACGCAATCAATTTCATGTAGTTTTAGTCAACCAGAAATACATATTATCCAATAAAATAGCCTCACTGTGAAAAACTAGTCCCACCTCTCCAGACGTTAGCTCCAAGTAGCTCTGCATCTGGTCTTTTCCTCTGTCACTGCTCAGTCCCCTCTACCATCGTTAACCCTCTGGAGGTCAAAGTTCACCTTAAACATGTCAATTCAACTACTTTAGTCCATTTTTTAACATCGGAAAAACATCGACTGTCTTTTGCTACGGACTGCAACAGTCCGTTGTCATGGATACATGACAACAACTTCCATTCATACCAGTCATACGTTGCCTGAGGCGGAGTGATAGCCTACACTGTGATAAGGCTTTAGAATAGTAGCCGTGGTATATGCTCATTATACCACCACGGTTAACAACCAATCAGATTGCAGGATTTCACCTTTCCGTTTTATAAATACATGGTCATTTCTTTTGTTGATGGCTTACATACAGGGGGAACATGCCTCCAATGTTTTCCTCCCCTCCAAGAACACCATAAAAGATCTCCACATACTGTCAAAGATTAGATGTATTTACCCTTTAACGTGAAGGTGAGTGTTTCCAGTGCCAGCGAGTCTGATAGTCCTGCAAGCCAGACACTAATATTTAGTTTAGTAGTGGATTTCCATGACTTTGCTATAGTGTATTTGGTAGGGGTGGGAGAAAAAATCGATTCACATAAACATCGCAATATCTTTTTTGACGATTTTTAAATCGATTTTTTTTTCAAAATCGATTTCTTTTTTTTGTTGACTTTTTTTGACTTTTTTTTAAATATTGTGCAATGTGCATTCGTAAACCTTTTTTACATACAGAGTCCAGGTTTTGAAAAGGGTTATAAGGGTATAAAGTTCACTTTATAATGGAGTATGTTAATTTCTAGGCTCCTACAGTAGTTATTTGTGTGCAGATAAATGTTAAAAATGCTAAAGACTAAAAATCGAGAGAATCGGCAATATCGTAGAATTGCAATTTCAATCGAATCGCCATCCAAAAAATCGTAGAAGAATCGAATCGGGAGAAAAGCATATCGTCCCAGCCCTAATATTTGGCTTGTAACATTGAAAAAATAAAGCTGCCTCTGTTTCTATTCTTACACAACAGCCACTGCTCCATTTGTCTGCACCTCCTCCTCCTCCCTCCTTCCTTCCTCCCCCTCTGTGCTGTTAAACCTCATCCTCCCAACACCTTTAACTTTCTCACGCACACACAGCTACTCCCTGGTGTGTGTGTGCAGGTCAGTTCAAGCCCATTACCCCGGTGTGGTGTAGTGTGGTGTAGTGCAGTGTAGAGAGGTTTTATTTAGGAGGGATCTTCCTGCTGCAACGCTCCCAACGTCTTGTTAATTCTCACCCGAGGCCCCCGAGTGCTGCACCTCTGAGTCTCCCACTGATGCTCTAGTCTCTCTCTCCACAGGAGGAGAGGAGAAGAGAGGAGAGGAGGTGTGTGTGTGTGTGTGTGTGTGTGTGTGTGTGTGAGTCAGAGAGTGTGTGAGGTCTCAGGCAGCAGCAGCATGTGGCCGGCTGATGTTCAGGCTGATGTTCATCTAACATATTGATACTTTTACTGACATCGTGCTCACAGCTCTTTATATTTTTCTTCACTGCCGACCAGAACAATCCAAATAAAAACAATATATTATACAATAATATAGGACAATATACTACACTGCAAAAACTCCAAATCTTTCCAAGAGTATTCTTATATATGAATAGTCTATTTCTTGTCAAAATGTCTCATTTCTAGTCAAAACTAATCTCTTTCCACTAAAAATAAGACTCATCACCTACAAATGAACTTGTTTTTAGATCATTTTCACTTGTTTCAAGCAAATTTTCACTTGAAATAAGTAGAAAAATCTGCCAGTGAAAGGAAGTTTTTTGTGCTTGTAATAAGAAAGAAAAACTTCACTTCAGCTCCACTGTCAGATTTTTCTACTTATTTCAAGTGAAAATGTGCTTGAAATAAGTAATGTGAATAACTATGTATAAATATACAGATAATGAGATTAGTTTTGACTAGAAATGACATTTTGACTAGAAATTAGACAAATATTCTTGGAAAGATTTTGAGTTTTTGCAGTGTAATAATGACATAATAACTAGCATAAAATACGATCATTTCCTCACCCAGATAACTTTGGTGTCATTACAAGTGGTTGTGATGAAATGAGCTCCAGCCGAGAGCCGCGTATATCCGTATAATGGAGTCTACAGGGCAGCAGAATGCAGCCTCTAAATAACACATTATCTGCAGAGAAACTCCTTCATTTCACCAATATTTAGTTCTGATAGGCTAGTGCTATTCCCCTCTGAGTCCGGGGTTAGCTGTTATCAACATCCGGGGTCTGTAGGTTGACCTACTGACCTCTGACCTGGATGATGACGTCATCTCTGAGATTCTTTACAAATGAAAATGTGAAAAGCGTGACTCCATACATGTATGTATTCAGCCTCCTCCCCCTGAGTCGACACTTTGTTAGAGTTACAGCTGCAGGTCTTCTAGAGGTTTGTCTCTCTAGCAGCTTTAAACATCTACAGCTGCAGTTTGTGCTCATTCTTCTCTGCAGAGCGGCTCCAGTTGAGTCAGGTCGGATGCAGAAGCGTCTGTGAGCAGCAGTTTTCAAGTCTTTGACAGATTCTTAGTAGGATTCAGGTCTGCAGGGCCGTTCTAACACGTGGACATGCTCTGAAGTAAACTAGGGATGCAGTAGGGCTGGGAATCTTTCACTATCTCACGATTAGATTAGATTCTGATTTTTGGGGCTACGATTCGATTCAAAGTCGATTTTTGATTCAAAACGATTTGATTCCTAATGATTTTTGCTTCAGTCTGTCGGTGTTAAAGGATCCTCACACTGCAAAAACTCAAAATCTTTCCAAGGATATTTGTCTTATTTCTTGTCAAAATGTCTCATTTCTAGTCAAAGCTAATTAAAGTAAGACTCATCACCTAGAAATTAACTTGTTTTTAGATCATTTTCACCTGTTTCAAACAAAATTTTCACTTAAAATAAGCAGAAAAATCTGCCAGTGAAAGCAAGTTTTTTTGTGCTCATAATAAGAAAGAAAAACTTGCTCCACTATCAGATTTTTCTACTTATTTCAAGTGAAAATATCCTTGAAAGAAGTAAAAAGTGTCTAAAAACAAGCTACTTTTTAATGTGATGAGTCTTATTTTAAGTATATGAGATTTGTTTTGACTAGAAATTACATTTTGACTAGAAATAAGACAAATATTCTTGGTAAGATATTTGAGTTTTTGCAGTGCATGATCTACTCCAGTCTGCTTTGCAAGACAGAATGACTAAAGTGGCTTTTTCACATTTATTGAGTTTTAAACATTTATCCATGCTTAGATTGAATTGTTGAAACTGTTGCATAAACGCCATATCATATATTGCTTAAGTAACAAAATTAAAAGTGCCTCTTTATATAAAAACAATAGTGCAGTTAAACATGCTGCCTTTTAAATTCTAAGGAGATGGAGGCCACCAGCCAGCAGATTTGTTTCATTTTATTATTTTTTAAAATCGATTTTGGGACATTTTATATCGATTCTGAATCGTATTAATTAGTATTGACTCATCTCTGATGGCTCCATCAGTGTGTTTGTGTGTGTGTGTGAGTGAGTAATATAGTGTATGAATGAAGTGCAGCCACTTCCACATTGTTACTCACTGGTTTCTGTGGTTTTGTTACCGCGGTGATGTGATGAGATTGCGTCAAGATGAATGATTTCAGACTAAACAAAAACGAAATGAGTCATTAAAGTTTTAGTTTCAGACTTTAGAGCAAAGTTTGGGTCATCGTGTGTGTGTGTGTGTGTGTGCGTGCGTGCGTGCGTGTTGATGAGACACAACCGGAAACAAAGAGTCAAACTGTGAACGTTGAGGTTTTGTGGTCTGAGCCTTCAGCCTTCATCATGATGATGATGTTTTCTCACTTGTTTTCCCCAGAGTCATGAAAACCAAAATGTTTTATTTTTTTGTTTTATCTCAGCATGCACCTTTTCTTTTCTTTTTTTTCTTTTTATAAATACTGAATCATGTTTTTGGAGCCATCTGATCACTGAACTGAACATATACCTTTATTTTGAAGGAGCTTTAATGCAAACATCTACCTTTATTTTGAAGGAGCTTTAACACAAACATCTACCTTTATTTTGAAGGAGCTTTAACACAAACGTCTACCTTTATACTGTATGGAGCTTTAATACAAACATCTACCTTTATACTGTATGGAGCTTAACTTATTAAGTAATCATCTAAGATATCGATACTTTTACTGACATTGTGACTAAATAAAATGAATGAATAAATGCATTTTGTCGGACTTCTGTTTTGTACTGTACATTTCCAGGCTGTGTGTGTTAACTGTGTGTGTTTGTTTGTGTGTCTCCCGTGTGCAGGGGTCCCTTCAGCGTGGTGCGGAGATGCATCAACAGGGAGACGGGGCAGCAGTTCGCTGTCAAGATCGTGGACGTGGCCCAGTTCACCTCCAGTCCCGGACTCAGCACCGAGGGTAGGAAGGAAAACTCACCTAACTCTAATAATAACCCCATCTTGTTTCTGTCTCTGCCCCTCAACATAAATGTGACCCGTTCCATCAAAATGAGTCGGAAGTCGCAACGTTCTATTTTTAGATAATCAGCTGATAACGTGGAAAACCCATAGAAAATCAAAAAACATTTTTTACCCTAATTTCAAAGCAATGACATTCAAAAACAATCTCCCAAAGTTTCATAGTCCAGATAATTGAGAAAAGGCACGTAAATGATGATTAAAGTTGACTTGCAACTTAAACCCTCTGAAAATGAGCGTTGCTTCGGTGCAAAACATGAAATATCTCCTGAACCGTTCATGATAGAGACGAGCTGTAAACTGCATCTGAATCGCGGGATTTTCCGCTTTCCGACGGTCATTGAATGTCGCCTCTATGACGAGAAGGGACGGGTACAGAAACAGATGCTAAACCGAGTAGCATCGACGCTAACAGAGCGTAGCATCGATGCTAACAGAGCGTAGCATCGATGCTAAACCGAACGTAGCATCGATGCTAAACCGAACGTAGCATCGATGCTAAACCGAACGTAGCAACGATGCTAAACCGAACGTACACGCTTGCACATGTTTTACAAAATGTCAACAAAACATGACTTAACTTCTGAACCGTTTATGATAGAAACGAGCTGTAAAAAGCATCTGAATTGTGAGATTCCCTGCTTTCCGAGGGTCATTGAATGGTGCCTCTATGACAACAAGAGACCGTATAGGGTGCGTGTAATCACATGGTACAGGAACAGATGCCAGAGTCACTGGCAAAAACTTTAACTGCAATTTTCTCAGATTTTAGAACGGAATAAGAGAGTAAAAGATCGTAATTCAAATGGCCACATCTAGAAAACCATCAAATGTATGACATTGACTAGGGTCTCATTTTAAAGCTTATTTTCTAATCTTTCCATTGATACCAAAATCTCAACTTTGAAATTTGGGTCACTGTGACTCATTTTGATGGATCGGGTCACAAATGTGTTAGATAATTAATCTCCAGCAGCTCGTTAGTCGTCCCACTGTGTTGAAGCTCAGAGCAGAGGTCAGATGTGTTTTTATGTTGTTGTTTCACATCCACACCTCCTACTTAAAAGATTCTCTTTTATTCTCACTCACTCACTCGGGAGTTTCCCAGTCACAGTCTTGTTCTTGTTCTGTCGTCTCCACTGAAGCAGCTAATTATGAAGTCACGCCTCAGTGTGACGGTTCAGGACCAGAAGTTTTGTATTTAAGTCAAATTCACAGCCGACACTGAAACTACAAGAAGAAGCTTCAGGATTTAAAAGCTCTGTGTTTTACTTTTCTTCTGTGTTTTATCTGCTTTAATACAAACAATCTACTGTATGGAGCTTTAACACAAACATCTACCTTTATTTTGAAGGAGCTTTAGTACAAACATCTACCTTTATACTGTATGGAGCTTTAATACAAACATCTACCTTTATTTTGAAGGAGCTTTAGTACAAACATCTACCTTTATACTGTATGGAGCTTTACTTATTAATTAATAATCTAAGATATTGATACGTTTACTGACATTGTGCTCACAGCTTTATATTTTTCTTCACTGCAGACCAGAACAATCCAAATAAAAACAATATATTATACAATAATATAGGATAATATACTGCACTGCAAAAACTCCAAATCTTTCCAAGAATATTTGTCTTATTTCTTGTCAAAATGTCTCATTTCTAGTCAAAACTAATCTCTTTCCACTAAAAATAAGACTCATCACCTAAAAATTAACTTGTTTTTAGATCATTTGCACTTGAAATAAGTAGAAAAATCTGCCAGTGAAAGCAAGTTTGTTGTGCTTGTAATAAGAAAGAAAGCTGTCAGATTTTTCTACTTATTTCAAGTGAAAATATGCTTGAAAGAAGTAAAAAGTTTCTAAAAACAAGCTACTTTTTGTGTATAACTATGTATGTATATATAAATATACTTATTTTAGGTATAATTAGATTTGTCTTGACTAGAAATAAGACAGTTTTTGCAGTGTAATAATGACATAATAACAAGCAGCAGTGCTGCAGATTAAGTTTATAAGTAGGTGAAGGTGTGATATGATGATGCACAGGTGCGATGAGTCAGGACAGATCTGTATATTAAGCAGCACTTTATCTGCATTTACAGCTTTATTTATATATACAGTATATATAAATATACATACAGAGTTTAATTACACCTGTGCCTCGTGTGGCTAATCCAGAGAAAGTCTGCTGGGTGTCATCCAGAGGAGGGGGAGGGAGGGAGAGAACAAGAGAGGAGGGAGATTGAATTAAAGATATAGTTGAGGGCGATAAGACCGAAGCTACTGGATGAACAGAGGAGGATGGAGAGAGGGTGGAGAGGAGAGGAGGGCAGGTTCACCACAGTCCACACACACAGACACACACACACACACACACACACACAGACACACACACACAGACACACCCAGCAGGTATTTTTAGACAGAAATCGTACCCACAATGCCTCGGTGTTTCTGCCCTGGCGTTGTTCACGTGTCACTGCTCCGTGTGCAGAGTTGTGACTGTTGAAACACAGAGAGAACAGGAGGCAGCGGCCCGAGACAGACTGATGTTCACTTTATGGAGCATGGTACGGTGGTGAGCGGAGAGGAGAGGAGAGGAGAGGAGAGGAGAGGAGAGGAGAGGAGAGGAGAGGAGAGGAGAGGAGAGGCGGCTGCACTACGGTGGCCCGGAGAGCTCAACTCAACTCTACTCAGCTCAGGGAGAAACACACACTGCACAAAAAAGACACAAAACCAGGAAACAGCTTGAACACATGAGCTACAAATACTCAAACGCTGTTGTTTGTATAACACCACATTGAACTACAGTTGCATTTTGCACCACCAACAGTCATAGAGGTTAAAGGGATAGTTCAACATTTTGGCAAATTGGCCCCATTGCCATAATCTCTATAGTCATAGCAGTAGGTTTGTTCCCTTTAATTGTCGGTGCAAGCTGTTTTTAGAACGGCGGAGCAGAGCCGTGAGCTACTCAGAGCTACGCTACGGAGGCTCATGGGATTTCTTTGTTGGTTTCACTCATAAACGCTTTCTGTTTATCCGTCCGGTTTGATTTTTTTTCATCGATTCCCTCATTGATTCTTGTGGTATAAAAGAAGTCGAGATTGGACGGACGGAGACAGATAACGGCCCTGATGGTGACACGGGGGATCGGCGTTCGATTTCCAAGTGACACCAGAGATCATCTGAAAAAGTTGAGGAAATACTTTTTAATTAAAGGGATACTGTAGTTCACCCAAAATTCAAATTTCACTCATTATCTCCTCCCCCTCATGTGGACTAAGGGCTGGGAGAAGTTTCAGAGTCCTCCGTGGCTTCATAAACAGAGACTTATTTAATTTTTTTCTTCACTTCACTTCACTTCAACTTCTCATACACATACACTCCAAGAAAAAGGGTACAACCACAACTGTAGCCAGTCCTCTTCATAACCTAAATCATATTTCATTAAATTCTAAGAGAAACTGTTTTAACAGCGTTTTAAACCGATCTTTGTTACTTTCATGAGCAGTATGAACTGGTAGAGAGTTCCTGGCAACCATAGCTCTGTACAGAACTGTTCTCTGAATTATACCTGTTCTCACTCTCGGCAATATGAACCTCCCTTCTGATGTAGCCTACTTCTTGTTCGATAACTATGTTGGGTGTAGTTTGTCATACAACACTGCAAAAACTCAAATTGTTTCCAAGAATATTTTGTCTTATTTCTTGTCAAAATGTCTCAATTTTAGTCAAAACTAATCTCTTTCCACTTAAAATAAGACTCAAAACCTAAAAATTAACTTGTTTTTAGATAATTTTCACTTGTTTCAAACTAATTTTCACTTGAAATAAGTAGAAAAATCTGCCAGTGAAAGCAAGTTTTTTGTGCTTGTAATGAGAAAGAAAAACTTGCTCCACTATCAGGTTATTTTAAGTGAAAATATGCTTGAAAGAAGGAAAAAATGTCTAAAAACAAGCTGCTTTTTAATGTGATGAGTCTTATTTTAAGTATAATGAGATTTGTTTTGACTAGAAATGACATTTTGACAAAAAATAAGACAAATATTCTTGGTAAGATATTAGATTTTTTGCAGTGAATAATTTTGGTACTTGTGTCGTAGGCCTATTTCTTAAAAAATGCAGGTGCTAATGGGGATCCTAATAAAGAAAAGGAAGTAGATAATGATTGAAATTTGAATTTTGGGTGAACTATCCCTTTAATTAAAGGTTCTTCTTCACACTTCTCCTAGACGTGACCGGGGGTTGTTTAGAGGTTTAGCGCCGTACTGACCGACGGCGCTCGTATCGGCTGTGACGCGCTGCAGATTCAGAAACGCTGACATCAGGAAAACAGCCGGTCTTTTATTTGATGATCAGCTGTGTCGCCGTGGATACGAAGAGAGCTGCAGATAATTAGAGGAGCTTCACCTGTCACATCACACGCTCAGTCTGTGGCCGAGGCTAATCCAGCACGACAGGCGTGTCAGGGCGCTCACTTCTGATTATACACACACACACACACACACACACACACACAGACACACACACACACCTGACTGTGTAAAGTGAGATTAGTTTGAAATCGAAGGTCTTGTTTTTATTATGTGGTTGTGTGATGATGATGATGAGCTGAGGTCACACGCACACAGGAGGGAGACTGTGAGGTCTGAACAAAGAGAAAGTGTCAGGTTGTTGTTTGGTTTTCTCTCCTTTGACACTGAGATGACAAACTCCAGCAGGTTGGGAACTGAAAGTCTGTTTCACGTCGTCGGCATCGGTGAGAAAACACACACAGCTCTTGGTGCCAAATCTGGTTTTAAATTCACATTTCAGTTCTGCTTATTGGTTCTTAAAGGGATAGTTCAACATTTTGGCAAATTGGCCCATTGCCATAATCCCTATAGTCATAGCAGTAGGTTCGTTACCTTTATTTGTCGGTGCAAGCTGTTTTTAGAACGGCGGAGCAGAGCCGTGAGCTGCTCAGAGCTACGCTACGGAGGCTCATGGGATTTCTTGGTTTCCCTCATCAAACTCATCAAATACACAATCCAACAACTCCACAACGCTCTGGTGGACAAGTTGTGACCTGCACATTCACCACGCTATGAGATAATAACACAACGTTACCAGACAGAGTTGTTTTAGAGGGAAATACAGAGACTGCTTGCTGAAAAACTGTCCCTGAAGGCAACACGCATCAGTGGTTTTGCATGACTTTCCCTCTAAAACAACTCTGTCTGGTAACGTTGTGTTATTATCTCATAGCGTGGTGAATGTGCAGGTCACAACTTGTCCACCAGAGCGTTGTGGAGTTGTTGGATTGTGTATTTGATGAGTTTGATGAGGGAAACCAAGAAATCCCATGAGCCTCCATATAGCGTAGCTCTGAGCAGCTCACGGCTCTGCTCCGCCGTTCTAAAAATAGCTTGCACCGACAATTAAAGGTAACAAACCTACCGTATTTTCCGCACTATAAGGCGCACCGGATTATAAGACGCACCTTCAATGAATGGCCTATTTTAGAACTGTTTTCATATATAGGGCGCACCGGATTATAAGGCGCATACGTAGATGACCATTTAGTAGCCCGGGCGTTTATAAGAACCAGGCGCGTATTTGCAACAGGCTACAATTTATTTTTGCAATGAACAGCACCAGACCATCATGCAAAGAACAAGGTGGTCACCCGCTGGAACAAAACTACTCCCGACATCGTTATTGACATCAAACAATAAATACAAAGACTGTGTTACCGCGACACAGGGAGCTGATCATATCAGTGTTATGAATGATAGCGGGGGGGGGGGGGTCGATCGCGGTAATTTCAACATAGCGCATTTATCTATTTGTCTTTGTCTATTAGTAGTCCAGCGCGACCTATCCCGCTGGCGCACCTGTGTTTGTGTGTCTGTGTGTCTGTGTGTGTGTGTGTGTGTGCGCCTGCATGCGAGAGAGAGCGAGAGGAGGGGCTGACTGACAGAAGAGGTGAGAGCCGGTGATATGCTGTTAAAAAAACTTTTTTTTCTGTGCAAGGCTATGGTAAACACTTAATCGCCCGGGCGTTTAATTGAACCAGCGTTTATTTTGCCAAATGAGCTCGGACCCCGGCGGCTATTAGAGCACAGGCGTGTATTTTGCACGCGGGCGACTATTTGGTCATCTACGGTAGAATAGAAGATACTGCAGTCAAACTGGGGTTACGTTATGCATCCCCTAGATGGAGCTGAGTATGAATCAACCAATTAACCAATTGATCCATATATAAGGCGCTCCGTATTATAAGGCGCACTGTCATTTTTTGAGAAAATTAAAGGCTTTTAAGTGCGCCTTATAGTGCGGAAAATACGGTACTGCTATGACTATAGGGATTATGGCAAGGGTCCAATTTGCCAAAATGTTGAACTCTCCCTTTAAACTCGTCAGCGTGACTCTCTGCCAGGACCTTTAGTCATAACACGCTACAGTTTGCTCCTCAGACAGATATAACATGTGCAACAGTAACAGTAGGCTAAGTGATGTTTTAAAGGGATAGTTCAACATTTAGTCAGATCCTCCTCTGACCATAATCCCTATAGTCATAGCTCATTACGTTTAATTATCGGTGCATGTTGTTTTGAGATCGGCGGAGCAGAGCCGTGAGCTGCTCAGAGCTACACTACGGAGGCTCATGGGATTTCTTGATTTCCCTTCATCAAACTCATCAAATACACAATCCAACAACTCCACAACGCTCTGGTGGACAAGTTGTGACCTGCACATTCACCACGCTATGAGATAATAACACAACGTTACCAGACAGAGTTGTTTTAGAGATAGATAGATAACTAACTAACTAACCAACTGGTTTACTAATTAGATGGGTAGATGGGTGGGTAGATAGATAGATACAATAGATAGATAGATAGATAGATAGATAGATAGATAGATAGATAGATAGATAGATAGATAGATAGATAGATAGATAGATAGATAGATAGATTATATTGGCAGGTGAATTAACTCTCATAGTTTCTGTTCTGAATCTTGTCGTCTGAGCATTTGCCCTCCTTTGTGGAACTGAAATGGAGAACTCATACTGTAAGAACCAGATTCTATTGGCAGAACTGGAAGTGGAAGTGATAAGAGATTGTGTTTCACAGACAGAAGGTTTATCTCAGTCAGGATGTGAGGGGTTTGGATTTAATATTCTCAATCTCTTATCACTTCCACTTCCAGTTCTGAATCCACTTTCTGTGAAACACAATAAACAAACACACTGAGGACGCTCAGATTTCAACAGCTGAACGTTATGACATCACAAAGAACAGACTGAGCTCAGCGTGTTTTAGTTTAAAGGTTCGTTAGAGTCGTTTCTGTAAACAGGAAGGAGTGTTTTCATCGTGGATCTTGAACACCACCTGGAGTTTCATCTCCACGGAGACCGTTGATCAAATCACTTCCCCCCTTCTCTGATATTATCGGACATAAATACAGATCAATGACAGGACGTTAGAGGAGTGGTCAGGTTTCAAGTCTGTTTCCTGTTTAGCGATTACTGTTCACTGTAGAGCTGGGAGCCCGTTATATAATATTATTATGATTTTAATAATAGTGATTAATTCTTATTCATCACCTTGTTGTAAAAGAAAAACTCAATTAGATGAAGTTCTTGGTCTTCTTTTTATTCTTTAATAAATATGTCTACATGATGGAATACTGTATATGACTGCCCAATTACAGCTAAAAGTAGCCTACCTGTTTTTATGAGAAGGTGGACCCCAGTTACTGACTATCTTGCTTAGGACACTTATACACTTATACTCTATTTATTTATTTATTTATTTATTTATTTTTTATTATTATTGTCTAAAATATCCCTTTTTTGGAGTACAGAACTAGATAAGATATGTGCTTTCCCCTTTACAGTGCTATCTCTGTGTGACAGATGAGACCCAATCTCAAGATGATTTTTGGTATTCCTTTGTGATGTTAAAGGACAATTCCAGGCGAATTCAACTCTGGGCTGTATGTTCCTAACATTTTAGGTCTAAAAGAAGGAATCTGAAGATTTTCAGTTTAATCGCTCCTGTTTTGCAGTAGTTGTGTCTGTCCCCGCATCGCCACGGCAACGATGAATGGGAGTAGATGTAAGTTCCGCTGCTTAGGCTGTTTACATCCCTCAAAGCCGAATTTTTTTTCCACAGACAGCGTCAGGTGGCTCAAACATGCACCCAGAAGTTTATTTTACTTGAAGCAAGTCAAGAGTTGATATTCCTGTGTTTATGACACAAGCGGTAGCTCCGACTGCACATGAACACACCGCGCACTGCAACTGGGTCTCGCGCGAGACTCCGGGAGACTTTGAATTAGATCTAGTTTTACAAACATGTCGGCTTGTTGAAGTAAATAAACTTCTCGGTGCATGTTTGAGTCTCCATCTGAAGCTGTCTGTGGCTTTGAGGGCTGGAAACAGCCTAAACAGCGGAACTTACATCTACTCCCATTCATCGCTGCCGTGGCGATGCGCGGACAGACGCAACTACCGCAAAACAGGAGACATTAAACTGAAAATCTTCAGATTCATTCTTTTAGACCTAAAATGTGAGGAAAATACACCCCCGAGATGAATTCACCTGAAATTGTCCTTTAATTGCCTGTTAATGTGCATTTAAGGCAATAAAGTAAAAAAAACAACAACAACAACTTTGTCATTTAGATAATAAAAGATCAATACTTGGCGTCTGTGAATCTCACACTACAACCACAGGAAACATCATAACTCTATCTGTGATCGACTTGTTCTCCTGAAACGTTAAGGACTAATAATAGATCAGGATAATACAGTGATAATAGTCGATTTACTAAACCAAACAACATGAGAGTGTGTGAGACGGATCACAGAGAAGTTTTTTGTGTGTGTGTGTGTGTGTGTGTGTGCGTGTGTGCGTGTGTGCGTGTGTGCGTGTGTGCGTGTGTGTGTGTGTGTGTGTGTGTGTGTGTGTGTGTGTGTGTGTGTGTGTGTGTGTGTGTGTGTGTGTGTGTGTGTGTGTGTGTGTGTGTGTGTGTGTGTGTGTGTGTGTGTGTGTGTGTGTGGGGCCTGGTCAGCAGCCTCCCCAGTCATTTATATCTAATCACACACACACACACCTCCCTCCCTCTGCAGCGTTCAGGAACCCATCCATCTCTCTCTCTCTCTCTCTCTCTCTCCCTGAAGTGTTGATTTGTTTTTGTTTCCTCCCCCCTTTCCTTTTCCTTTTTTAAAAAATATATTTTGTTCTTTTATTTTTCTGACGGCCGGTAGAAAGACGAACACACACACACACACACGCTGCCCGGCTCGCTCAGACCCAGAGAAGTGGGTCAAATGGTTCGTGTCTTGGCAGTGGACTCACACACACACACACACACACACACACACACACACACACACACACACACCAGCAGCCTGTCCGGAGGTCTGTGTGTGTGTGATGAATAGGTCAGCCCTCTGAGGGGATGAGAGACAAACGCCGGCCAGACAACGAGCAAAATTCATCATGTGCCATCGCCTGCTCTTCATCCCTCTCTCTCCTTCTCTGCTCTTCATCCCTCTCTCTCTCTCCTCCTCTTCCTCCTCCTCCCTCTGCTCTTCATCCTCTCCTCTGCCTCTTCTCACCTCCTTCATCTTCTCTCCTTCACAGCTGTAAAAGCAGCAGCAGCAGCGTCTCCCTCCGTGTTTGTGCTGTTGTTACTCGACTGTTGTGACATGTCGGTACTAAACTGTCACACACACACAACACTCTCTCTTTCTGCGTTCCTACAGTATGATGATGCAGTCGTTACCATGGACACAGATGGATGTGTCTTTTGTCCAGATGTTGATTGACTGTACATGTATAACCTCATAATCCTGTCTGGTTTAAGTTGAAGTTCTGTTGCTGTTTGAACTCGGTTTAAGTCGAGATTAAATTTTCATTTTTGTTGCACCAAGGCTTTAAAGTGTGATCTGATCTCTCTGCTAAACTTGCGGAGGTTTAACTTTTACAACAGCTGTGTTTTTTTTTAGACAAATCGTCCAAACTCAAATTGAGTTTTATGACAAAAATGAACATTGGTTGAGTTCAGATGCTGCTTCACAGAGGAAACTGAGCCGGATTGATAAAACATGGCAGTGACAAAAAACACAACTTGGTCGGACGATACCTGAGTTAACTAATTTTAAACCCAGTTTTACTGAGATTAAATCAAACCTTGTTGGTGCAGTCAAACCTGATGCAGTTTAGTTCTCGACTGTCCTAAAATGGACTGTGGTGCAATGAATTCTGGGTAAAATTAAGACTCAGCAGAATATTTTGGTCTGCTGGAAGAAGTTTAAAAGACCTTTAACTTGATAAATTCAACACATACTGACACAATAATAATGTTTTTCTGTCGTTGGTGGTGGCGGCTGCTACTTGTCAGCACAGGTGTCTCTGATCGTCACCATGGTAACACTGGTCTCAGACCTGAGTTAACCTGGGAGGAATATGTTGAATATACATATACAGTATATACATACAGCTCTGGAAAAAATTAAGAGACCACTTCAAAATGATCAGTTTCTCTGGTTTTACTGTTAATAGGTGTGTGTTTGAGTAAAATTACTTTTTTTTGTTTTCATCTATCAGCTACCGACAACATTTCTCCCAAAATTGAAATAAAAAATATTGTCATTTAGAGCTTTTATTGGCTGAAAATGACTAAACTAGTCTAAATAACAAAACATATCAAGTCTTTTCAGACGTTGAATAATAATAATGCAAAGAAAACATGTTCATATTTATTCCTAAACAACACAGCAAGAATATTTGAACTCAGGAAGAGTTTATAAATCAAGTTTTTGTGGGATAATGTCAATGTTTAATCTCAGCAGTGGTTTTTATAATCTTCCTATGATGACCTCATCAGTGTCTCTTTAAGGAGAATGAGTTGTGTTTGTGTTGGTGTTTAAAAAAGAAAAGAAAAGAACAACTGTCATACATGTAGAGATACTTTTAAGAAACATTTGTGAAAGTGGTCTCTTATTTTTCTCCAGTATTTAGCTCAGTAACAGTGTAGAGGTGATTTTCTCCTCATTGGATGGAGCCTCTTTGTTGGTCTCCAGCAGCAGTGAACAGTGATGGAGTCTAGCTGCTGCAGCGGCGGCGGTGGCGAGCTCACAGCTGACATTACCGCTGGCGGTCGGTCGGTTGCGTGGCTTGGTGCTGCTCCTCCAGGTAGCCACTTATCCGGCTTTAGCAGCATTAACATGATGTTTGCAGCTCTGGCCTGGTGCTCGTCCTCGGAGGATTAGTTGAATGTTAGCGGCGAGGCTGCTGCTCCACCAGACGCTCACAGCTTTCATTAAATGTCACTGCGCACATGGACGCTGTTACTGTAACTATGTATTATTATTATCATTATGGACTGTGCAGGAACATGCTCTTATTCCCATGTGTTGTGTTGTCGTCTATGCATCACACTGCAAAAACTCTACATCTTACAAAGAATATTTGTCTTATTTCTATCTCATTCTACTTAAAATAAGACTCATCACATTAAAAAGTAGCTTGTTTTTAGACACTTTTTACTTCTTTCAAGCAGATTTTCACTTAAAAAAAAATCTGATAGTGGAGCAAGTTTTTCTTTTCTTATTACAAGCACAAAAACTTGCTTTCACTGGCAGATTTTTCTACTTATTTCAAATGAAAATTAGTTTGAAACAAGTGAAAATGATCTAAAAACAAGTTAATTTTTAGGTGTTGAGTCTTATTTTAAGTGGAAAGAGGTTAGTTTTGACTAGAAATGAGACATTTTGACAAGAAATAAGACAAATATTCTTGGAAAGATTTAGAGTTTTTGCAGTGCACCTCCAGCAGCAGAAAGTGGATATGAAGCCAACACATACTGTAACACACTGTATTGATTTCAAAAGTGAAAGTAAGAGAAAATGTGGAGAAATAAGGAAAACAAATGATCAAAACTGACATAGAAAACCAAAAAGCACAATTGCAGGAAAACCATGGATACAATATCCTGTGTTGCATCTCATACGTGCAGTATAACATTTACATACGTACACATTTCTTGCCTCAGTTTGTTGCATTTTCAATACCCAACAACACACTCTGTAACACACATACACAATTGGTCAGGATGTGTGTTTGAGCTCAGTCTGGTTTTTTAAAGTCAGGATAATAACATATAAACACTCAGAGGGTGTGAGAGGAGGAAGAGGAGGAGGAGGAGACTGAGAGGAAGGACGTCTGTTGATGTCACTATCATCATCATTATTTGATTATAATGTTCTTCATGGTAGAGGTTTTCATATATATAAGCCCTTCGCACATCCCAATCATACACTGCAAAAACTCCAAATCTTTCCAAGAATATTTGTCTCATTTCTAGTCAAAACTAATCTCTTTCCACTTAAAATAAGACTCATCACCTAAAAATGAACTTGTTTTTAGATCATTTTCACTTGTTTGAAACTAATTTTTACTTGAAATAAGTAGAAAAATCTGCCAGTGAAAGCAAGTTTTTTGTGCTTGTAATAAGAAAGAAAAACTTTTTCTACTTGTTTCAAATGAAAATAGACTTGAAATAAGTCAAAAGTGTCTAAAAACAAGCTACTTTTTTGTGTATAACTATGTATGTATATGTATAAATATACATATTTGAGGTATAATGAGATTTGTTTTGACTAGAAATGACATTTTGACTAGAAATAAGACAAATATTCTTGGTAAGATTTTGAGTTTTTGCAGTGTAATGATTGTTCATACTATTCTAAATGATATGTTCATGCAGAAATTGAATGTGTCCTTAACACGTATTAATTTTAACTTTGAGTTGATTATTGAATCTGCTGGTTGAGACTTCTCTGTTGATCAGGTCACAGATGAAGCTATTAGTTTATGAATTGATGAGTCTGTCGGCACTGGTTTGTTGTTGTTGTTTCTACAATAAAACACTGGACATGTTTCAGACTGAAGGAAACGTTCATAATGAACACTTATTGATCGTCACTAATCAGCAGCTTCAGCCTCTTGTTCTTCACTCCACAGCAACGTTCGGCCGTCGACACTCGAACGCACCGCGGCCTCTGCTGCTGCTGCTGCTGCTGCTCACTGATATTAAAGTAATGGCTCATCTTTATATCATCAGGACTTCACTGCTCTTAACTCATTGAGTGCCAACCACGTAATTTCTCGTTTTTCGTTCCCATGCGTTGAGTGCCAAAAACGAAATTTTTCGTTTTTTGCTTTTTTTTTAAATTATGAAAATAGACACTTTAATACACATTATATGTAAATTTGGGGACTCTACGACGAGGAGAACTGAAATAGATGACGATCAAAGTCACATGACAGCTCATGATCTGGAAGTTTTTATCATAACTCAGCTTCTGCAAACGGAGTTCTGCATGTGGATGCAGCAGCTGCTCCGCTGCTGCTCCGCTCTCACCCGCGAGGCTGCAGCAGCTGGGAGCTGAACCAGGAAGCTCTCAGCCCACTGTCCCGCCCGGTCTTCATCTGGAGCAACACCGTGTCCTCCCCAAAGTCCTCCCGCGGTAAAATCTGATGGTCTCTGGGTCAAAGCAGACCGGCACCACCGACCCGTACCACAGAAGGACCGTGACCACCGGCGGGACCGGTGTTCGCGAGCCGCTGTGGCCGACAGACCCTCACGTTCCGCGGCGAGAGGCTGTGACACGGCACGGTGCGTCTGTGTTATTGTTGTTTAGTGGCGCCCCCCCGCCCCCGATGGTGGTTTTGTGAATAGAACAACAATTGTTGTGTATATTTATCTTATACGAGCCCTTTGATCCAGAAATGCGAGTGTCAGAAGAGCGACAGGCACAAACAGAGCACCTTTCATAAAAGACGCTCTATCTCCTTTTCTAGAAAAAAAGGAGGGATTTTGGTGAAACCCAGCCATGTTTAGCTTGACTTTTCTCAGGAACGGAGGCACGTAGAAACAAACGGTTTGTGGCCATTTGAAGGATAAAATTAAACCTTTCAAATGAGCTACAGTATGTGTTGGTGGCAATAATATAGAATACACTATGGCTCTAAAATAAAAAGTCAAATATGGTCTAATTTGCCGGTACACTTGACTAAAACTTTGGAAAGGAGCGCGGCACTCAATGAGTTAAACACATCTCATATAATCCTGAATAACTCTGGGATGTCTGAAGTCCCCGATGGAGAGTTTCAGCTCTGACTGATCCTCCAGTTATTGGACAGATTAACACCGGTCCATTAAAAACCTGTCCAACCTCCCACAGCTTCACTGCTCCCGTCATAAAGTCTCAACCATTAAGAAGCAGCTGGAATCACTTGTGCTTTTTTCTTTTTTCCTAAAATAAATAAGTAAAATGATGATGATAATAAAAATAATAGTAATTTAATAATTAAAAAGCATCAGTGGAATTTAAGGGGAGACACTACAGGTGAATAGGGAAAAAAATTTACTAACAGATATCACCATGAAACTTCTCAAGTTTATCACTCACATTAAGACAAGCATTTTTTGTATTACAAGTTTTGTCAAATTTTATGTTTAAATATGTAAATGAGGCAATATCTAATTAAATATGCACTAATTTGCATACATTTCCAGAACAGAAATCTGAACAATAGATAAAGCCACTTTCACAATTCTTGTTTTATTTTGTTGACATATTAGAATCAGAAGTTTTTACAGAGGAGGATTTTGGATATCTCTTTTTATCACTTTGTAAATGAGAAAATACTGTCACCAGCCCTAAAAAATCAAATTTCTCCATGTTTTTAGGAATAAAATGTTGTATAAATCAGGCTTTGAATGATATATCAACAATTCCCTCTGTAAAAACCTTCAGAATATAGAAAGGGATCAAAGTGGAAGGTTTGGTGTCTAAAGCTCAGAGTCTGAGGAAAAACTCATTTTTGAGAAAACGGCCTTTAAAGACTTGGATTGTAAAATTCCATAGATTGTTAATGTAAATAGTACTTTTACGATTTGTTGCAGATACGGAGGAGATGACCATTTTTAGAGCCTATATCATTGTTCAGGAGAGAGAGAGCTTTACAATGACACCTGACATGACATGACATGACGTGGGTCAGACTAACTTGTGGTGAATTGAGGAGAAATCTACTGACGAAAGAGACAAAATGAAGTAAAATAAAAAACCTTAATGTGGATTTTCTACCATTTCTTTTGACTTTTCTGAGAGAGAATACATGTAAAGGAAGAAAAATAGCCCCACAATCTCAAAATAAAATTGATCAGTGCATGAAAGAACTGTGTTTAGTGTTGCCCTAAAAATGTCTTTAATTCTGCAGAAACCCTGTGACAGTCACAATCAGTCTGGTGTGAGGATGAAGACGTGTCCGACCTGCTGCGTTTGGTCGTGTTTTAGCTGAATAACAAGGGAGGGAGGGAGGGAGGGAGGGTATTGATAAGGAGGAGGAGGAGGGGTGTTTAATTAAGAGCAGATGAGTTGTTGGAGGAATATGAAGGATGATGAAGGAGGACGAGAACGAGGACACAGAGTTTCCTCCAGAGGAAACCGTCGTCTCAGCTGCTTGAAGCTTCACTTCTTTCCTATGGTGTCGCCTGTTGTTGTTCCTGAAATAAATTGACAAGGATGAATCTCCTTGTTGTTTACAACTACTTCCGGGTAGAAAACCAGCATGAGAACAATAGTGACGGACGAGAGTTTTCCTGTAGCCTATATATCTAATTTTTCATGTCACTATATCACCGTTTAGACTAATCTGATGTGTGTAAAGTCTATAAAACCAATGATTGGACAAACATATTTACGTGTGCACATTTTTGTAATTAGTCGTGGTTATCATAGATTAGCCGGGCTAACGGTTAGCTACCTGTTTAACTTTAATAACTCAGTGACTCAATAAACGGTCCATGAAAAAATATTTTCTCCAGCTGATATCTGAGTTCCAACATGACTGAGCTAACTGGAGTAGTTTCATGTCGTGTCCCACAACGGGAGGGTTTTAACAGCTGACGTCCTGATGTTAGCTTAGCTACCGCCATTAGCTTAGCTACCGCCGTTAGTTTAGCTACCACCGTTAGCTTAGCTACCGTTAGCTGTCCCTGTCAGCTGCAGCCACTGATGCTTTCTAGACACTGTGATTCCCCTAAACTGAATAAATACCACACATAGCAACACAAAACACACACACAGAAATATTAATGTTTCTTCAATCATTTCAGATTTGTCTAAACGGTGATAGGGCGTGAAAAATATGATATATAAACTCTTGTTCGTTACTATTGATCTCATTCAAATTACGTGCTGGTTTTCTACCCGGAAGTAGAATGTAAACAACAAGGAGATTCGGTCTATTGGGTCTAGTATTGGTTTGATCAGGTGATGACGTTTGTTTTTATTTTATTTCATTGTATTTGTATCATCAGCACTAAAGTAAATGTTCAGTCTCTTCCTGCTGGTCGAGGCTGTGTGTGTGTGTCTGTGTGTGTCTGTGTGTGTCTGCCTGCATTGTTCCTTTCAGCTCCATTAACCCTCCTCTTCATTAGGAACCAATTAAAGTGGTAGACGCCTCGTCGTAGCCAGGCAACAGTGAGAGGACCTGAAAATTATGGGATGGATGGATGCAAACAAACAAACAGGGGCACTGTACTAAAGCAGAGCACACACACACACACACACAGAAACCTGTTGCCAGTGATTTCCATATGAGACTCGTCTTCCCTGCAGATGAGTCATCGTGTTTTCTCAGCCTCATGCTGCTGCTGCTGCACCGTGTGTGTGTGTGTGTGTGTGTGTGTGTGTGTGTGTGTGTGTGTGTGTGTGTGTGTGTGGTAGTGTGTGTTGTCTCTGGTGCTGCAGTGTGTCAACCACAGGTGTGACATCACGATGATGTCAGAGAGACGTCTGTATGTCTTTAGTTGAAGTTGAACTGGCTGTGGCTCTTTGTTTCTGCACCTGAAGCCTGATGCTCAAACATCTACCTTTATTTTGAAGGAGCTTTAACGCAAACATCTACCTTTATTTTGAAGGAGCTTTAACACAAACATCTACCTTTATTTTGAAGGAGCTTTAACACAAACATCTAGCCTACCTTTATTTTGAAGGAGCTTTAACACAGACATCTACCTTTATTTTGAAGGAGCTTTAACACAGATATCTACCTTTATTTTGAAGGAGCTTTGACACAAACATCTACCTTTATTTTGAAGGAGCTTTAACACAGACATCTACCTTTATTTTGAAGGAGCTTTAACACAGACATCTACCTTTATTTTGAAGTAGCTTTAACACAAACATCTACCTTTATTTTGAAGGAGCTTTAACACAAACATCTACCTTTATTTTGAAGGAGCTTTAACACAAACATCTACCTTTATTTTGAAGGAGCTTTAACACAAACATCTACCTTTATAATCTCAGTCTCAGTCTCATAATTTCAGTTCTTCAGGATGTAAAACAATATTCATCCAAGTGACACAATTTTTTTTTTTTTTTTAAGTTGAATTTGAAAACATTCAAACTGAACTTTATTGGATGAATCTGTGTAAACATGATCAATAAACTGACAGTTACATTTACTGTTGTAGATGGATGGTTTATATGTTAATAATAATATTCCTCCATGTTACTGCTCTACGAGATCTCATCTGGTCTCAGCTGCTGAACGATCAGAGCTCATCACATGTGCAGTGTATAATATAGATGTCCTGTAGCTGTTTATGCTAATCTCTCTCTCCCTCTCCCCCTCTCCCCCCTTCTCTCTCCCCCTCAGATCTGAAGAGGGAGGCCAGTATCTGCCACATGCTCAAACACCCCCACATCGTGGAGCTGCTGGAGACCTACAGCTCAGACGGGATGCTCTACATGGTGTTTGAGTTGTAAGTCGTCTCAACACACACACATATATACACATAACAGTAGAGCAGTGGTTCCTAACCTTTTTCTTAAGGGACCCATATTTTTACCATTGAAAACTTTGGTGACCCCCCCCCCCCAATGTAAAATGAAATAAAATAAAATAAGGAACACCATAACTTCTTTTACATGAAATACTTTATTATATTCCAGTAATCTAATAACAGCATGGAACAAACAATCAGGAGAACTTGTGTATGATTACAACATATTTCTTCAGAACTTGTACTTTTAAAAACATAATTGTGTTTTTAAAAGTACAAGTACTGAAGAATATGTTGTAATTTTACACAGGTTTTTTCTCATTGTTCCATGCTGTTTTTCAAATTCATTGTGACTGATATTGCCCTGCTGTATATTATGTATTTAATGTTTTAAAACTGTTGATATTCAATCATCTATTGATATAGGCTTATAACTTATTTGTTTATCTATTTAAATACACAAATAAATGTTTAATGTGGCCCTTGAATTTAGTTGATTTTGTCACATATATGAATTAAATGCTTAGCCTTCTCATTTATTTAACATTTTAATTACATTAAAATTATTAAACCCCTTAAAATCAAGTGGGGTTCGCGCCCCCCCCCCCCCCCCCCCCTGGATCTTTGGCGCCCCCTTTAGGGGGTCCCGCCCCCCAGGTTGGGAACCACTGCTCTAGAGGATGACATTTTTCGGGAATCCCCACGGGTCACGTGACTCCCGTGGGATGGGAGTCAATTTCACCTCTAATCACGTGATTGGGAAAGAGCGTGAGTAAAAATGAACGGGAGCAGAAGGGAGCGGGATCTATGACGGCAAAATGAACGGGATTAGACGGGACTGTCTGAAAACCATGATGCATTACATTTCATTTCTAAACAAACCGACAGGGCCGTTGTATAGGGGAGAAAGGTGATGATAACTCTAGGGGCCCAGCGCCCAGTGGGGCCCATAAAAAACACCCAGCAGTCTGATCTTTGTATGACTGATTTATTCTGCGTAAGACCCTGACTAATACTCATAGAACACTGTAAAAACTCAACATCTTTCCAAGAATATTTGTCTTATTTCTTGTCCAAATGTCTCATTTCTAGTCAAAACTAATCTTTTTCCACTTAGAATAAGACTCATCACCTAAAAATTTACTTGTTTTTAGATCATTTTCACTTAAATTCACAATAAATAGAAAAATCTGCCAGTGAAAGTAAGTTTTTTTGTGCTTGTAATAAGGAAGAAAAACTTGCTCCACTATCAGATTTTTTCTACTTATTCCAAGTGAAAATCTGCTTGAAAGAAGTAAAAAAGTGTCTAAAAACAAGCTACTTTTAATATGATGTGTCTTATTTTAAGTGTAATGATATTTGTTTTGACTAGAAATGACATTTTGACTAGAAATAAGACAAATATTCTTGCTAAGATACTTGAGTTTTTGCAGTGTAATGCTGCATTAGCATCAAAACAAAGAAGGCTAAATAAGAAAAAAAAAGGAAAAGTTAGGGGGAGGGGCCCACTTTGGTATTCTTTAAGGGGGCCCAGAATTCCTAGCAACGGCCCTGCAAACCGATATCTGATTCTGAACATTTCTCCCAGGGCCTTGCGCTTAAAATCACAGACACCATGTTGTAGTTTTCATTCAACCTCACAACACTGCATCCGAAATTAGTACTACGTCCTGTAATGACCGGGAAAACTGCAACGTGCATGATGTGTGTGATCTCTCTTTAACCAAATATGACAAATAGGACAAGTGCGAGTTGGCGAAAAAAAAGTAAAACAAAAACACCCATCGATCAAACTGAAGACACTTTTCAAAAAACAGATGGAAGTGGGATTGTGATAAAGGTTTGGTGGTTTGGGATTGGGACAGGATGGGATGGGATTATTTTCTGTGGGAGTGGGAAGTCATCCTCTAATACACACACACACACACACACACACACAGTGAGGAGGTACCTGTGGGAAACTGAGGTGTGGATGCATCTAAAGAGGAAGAGAGTGAGGAATGAATGAAAGAAAAGAAAGAAAAAATACAATTAGAGCCAAGACATAACAAAACACCGCACATTGTTCGAAAAAGGAGGAAGAAGTAAAAAACTTTTTTAATTTCCCACCCCTTTTTAACTATTCTTCGGTTTGTAACTGCACAGATATCCTTATAACTACATAACATATACACTTCATAAATATCTATATAAATATATAATTACAAAAATAAAAATATACTACATATATCCTTATAAATATATATATACAGCTCTGGAAAAAAATAAGAGACCACTTTCACAAATGTTTCTTAAAAGCATCTCTACATGTATGACAGTCATTCTTCTCTTTTCTTTTTTAAACACCAACACAAACACAACTCATTCTACTTAATGAGACACTGATGAGGTCATCGATCACCTGAACCACATCTGGTTTTATAGGAAGATTATAAATAAAAACCACTGCTGGGATTAAACATTGACATTATCCCACAAAAACTGATTTATAAACTCTTCCTGAGTTAAAATATTCTTGCTCTGTTGTTTAGGAATAAATATGAACATGTTTTCTTTGCATTATCATTATTCAAGGTCTGAAAAGACTTGATATTTTTTGTTATTTAGACTAGTTTAGTCATTTTCAGCCAATAAAAGCTCTAAATGACGATACTTTTTTTTTCAATTTTGGGAGAAATGTTGTCGGTAGTTGATAGAATAAAACAAAACAAAAAAAATGAATTTTACTCAAACACATACCTATAAATAGTAAAACCAGAGAAACTGATCATTTTGGGAGTAGTCTCTTAATTTTTTTTCCAGAGCTGTATATACCATATATACCATATAGGTAAGTTAGTTACAATATAACAATCAACACTCAAGAGGAGGAACGAGGCTGCAGCTCTGCACTGCAAAAACTCCAAATCTTTCCAAGAATATTTGTCTCATTTCTAGTCAAACCTAATCTCTTTCCACTTAAAATAAGACTCATCACTTAAAAATTAACTTGTTTTTAGATAATTTTCACTTGTTTCAAACACATTTTTAGTTGAAATAAGTAGAAAAATCTGCCAGTGGAAGCAGTTTTTTGTGCTTGTAATAAGAAAGAAAAACTTGTTCCTGTCAGATTTTTCTACTTATTTCAAGTGAAAATCAGCTTGAAAGAAGTAAAAAGTGTCTAAAAACAAGCTACTTTTTATGTGATGAGTCTTATTTTAAGTATAATGAGATTTGTTTTGACTAGAAATGACATTTTGACTAGAAATAAGACAAATATTCTTGGTAAGATTTTGAGTTTTTGCAGTGTGGCAGGACGGAGAGGAAACAAACCCTGAGGTGGTTTTATATAATCTGAGCTGATATGAAAAAGCTTATTAGCTGAGGAGAAGAGGGAGGAGGGAGGGGAGGGGGTAGATGGGGGGAGAAAAAAGGGGGGAGAGAGTGAGTGCTCCTCTGTACATATGGAGGCAAAGAGATGAGATTAAGATTTCACACTTGCTGCTACCTCCAGCTCCTCCTCCTCCTCCTCCTCTGTATCTTCATCGCTCCTCTTCTTCCAGAACTAATTCCTTTATCGTTTAATTCTGTTATCGCTGAACCGGAGAAGAAGAAGGAGAAGAAGGAGAAGCAGCAGAAGCGCTCGCTCTGCTCTGCTTTGCTCCGCTCTGCGTCGTCCTATCACACGGCTCGGTGGAAAACTCTCAAGGAAAAAAAAAAAGACACGTGAGCTCCGTTGAAAGGGATTTCCACAGGGGCTTTCTGAAAATATTTTTATTTTTTAGATTTATTTTTTTTTGGGGGAGCTGGTTTGTTTTGGGACTGGCAGGTGGATCTGAGACGGAGCAGCAGCAGCGGCGGCGTTCCTCTGAGAGACGACGGTAACGAGTGGATAAACAAACACAGACGGCTTCATGTCGTTGTCCCAGTGCAGAGACAAGAAACCAGACCGGTTCACTGGTGCAGCAGGAGGAGGAGGAGGAGGAGGAGGAGGAGGAGGAGGAGGAGGAGGAGGAGGAGGAGGAGGAGGAGGAGGAGGAGGAGGAGGAGGAGGAGGAGGAGGAGGAGGAGGAGGAGGAGGAGGAGGAGGAGGAGGAGAAGGAGGAGAACCACCAATCAGCTGGAGATTTAAAACACAAGGCATCATGGGAAACCTCCAGAGCTCAGACTCACTGCACTCATTTAAAGGGCCCATATTATGCAAAATCCACTTTCTTGAATGAATGAATGAATGAATGAATGTTTTATTTCGATCACAGCGTCAAAATTTCAACAAAACAAATTCAAGGTAGTAACAAGCACTATATACAGTAGCTGGTCAAAAAGGGTTGTGGCTGAAACAAAGCTGATAGCTGCCGCACCCTCGTTTCATTTCATTATAAAAACCATAAGCAGTCTGATCGAAATGGCGCATATGCATACACACATACACACATACATACGTATACCTACACACAGTACGTCCCCCACCGGCCATCATATATCCACAAACCTTCACATCTCAAAAACAAAACAGGTCGAAATTTCCACGGTTACATTACACAACCCATATCAATCCTCAACTACAAACATACGCTAAAAAACAGTCAAACAAACAAGAAAACTTCATGTTTGTTGCAAAATTAAGTTAATTATTTCCCTTTGTTGCTCTTAACATTTTCAATTTTGTATTTTTCAAAAATATTATTTTTAAATGGGCAACATTTTTACTATCTTTAATATCTTCTGGTAAAGCTATTCCAAAGTTTCACTCCACAGACAGATATGCACATACCTTTCTATGACGCCTGGAGGTGAAACAAGTCCGTTCACTCCCTTAATTGATTGCTACACTTTTTTGAGATCGTGTCTCCAAACTACTTCCTTATCCTCCCCCTGGACCAGTCTGGAAAAACGTGAGCTCCGCCCGGTAGCTTCTCATCAGTCCGTACAACAGTGCACAGTTTGTGCTGCTCCTCAGTTTCACTTGTTTTTTTATTTGACAGTTTCACACAGAACTTTCTGATGGCTGTAGGAGTCCATGTAGGCTATCTCCTTCTGCCACAGTAAAAAAGGGACATTTACATTTTTTCAGACAAGATGAGAGTCTCAGAAACTTTTTTTTTTCCCGGAAATCAATGCCCGACCCCTGTCCCAATGTCAACACTGGCATCTCCCCCCCATGACGGCTGTGGAGTGGACGTGGTTTACACATCTTATTTGCATTTCAAGGTGCAGACACAGAAACGGCTCATTCTCAGCAGAGCTCTGGAGAGACACTTTTAGATTACTGAGATGTAGAGCTGCAGATTGATTTGGGGACAATACACTAGGAATACATATGGTTAGGACAACTTTGGACAACTTACACCCATGTGAAATGGTTGAAAAACAGCGTAATTTGGGACCTTTAAATACACTGTATCAGCTCAAATCCTACAAGTCCTGACACCAGGGATGGGCACCGACCGAACTCTGTACTTTTATTGGTACAGACCGAATTCCCACCTAAGTACCGATTCACGTGAAGTCAAACGGTTCCACTTTTCGGTACCTGAACGCATCTTGAGTGTGGATACAGTCTAATACACTGCAAAAACTCAAAATCTTTCCAAGAATATTTGTCTTATTTCTTGTCAAAATGTCTCATTTCTAGTCAAAACTAATCTCTTTCCACTTGAAATAAGACTCATCACCTAAAAATTAACTTGTTTAGATAATTTTTGTTTCAAACACATTTTCACTTGAAATAAGTAGAAAAATCTGCCAGTGAAAGGAAGTTTTTTGTGCTTGTAATAAGGAAGAAAAACTTGCTCCACTATCAGATTTTTCTACTTAATTCAAATGAAAATAGACTTGAAATAAGTAAAAAAAAAAACATGTCTAAAAACAAGCAAATTTTTATTGCAAGTAGAATGAGATTAGTTTTGACTAGAAATGACATTTTGACTAGAAATAAGATAAATATTCTTGGTAAGATTTTGAGTTTTTGCAGTGTGTTTGTTCAAACACTTCATTATTAGTATTTTATTATGCAATCTTTCTGATTAGATGAGATCAAATGTGATCAAATCCCAACTAAACCCCAGAACAGCACAGACCAATAATATTCAGGTCTAAATGAAGAAGTTTGACCTCTTTCTCCTCCTGACATGTTGAGTTTTTTCTCTACGATGCAAACCAGATATTATTTTTTAGAGAGTTTTCCTGCAGACCGTCCGGGTCCAACCAGGACTCTGCAGGTTGTTGCCGTGGCAGCAGGACGGAGCTGTGATGATGCAGCGACTCAGTCTGTCCTCACAGACGGTTTCTCTGTCGTCGACCTCGACTCCGGCTCAAAATAACTTTATTTATCTGTGTGAGAAAAACAAAACACGGGCAGAGAAAGAGCGAGTTCATCTCAGCTGGAGACAAACAGAGAGAAGTTCTGCACCAAAACTAGTTTGTTTGCATCAGTTTTGGAGTCACATCACATTTTCTCTCGTCAAATCATTTAAACTCTTTAGTGTCTAAACCAGTGATCCTCACTATTTTTTTTCACAAGCAGAGCAAAATCATGGGGAGAGCCACTTTTGCGACAACATACTAAGTCACTTTTGCAAATGTGCATTTCTACATATACTAAATCCCACCAAAAAAGAAACAACAAGAGACCATTAAGACCATTAAGACCATATTTACCTTAATACTGGGATGAGGGGAAGCTGGCCATGCATGTCCTTGACTTTCTTAATGTAGTTTGTTGTCAATCACAGTGAGGGTTTGTTGCATATTAAACACAGAGGGTTCATGCCGAACAAATAAAAATTTGTCTGCCCACTTGTCTTGAAATTTTCTGTGCTCATCTTGTGCTTCCTATTTTTTTCGTTTCTTACTGGGTAGCCTACACCGTTTGCCTTCATCCCCTCTCTGGTGTCTTCCTGCTGATTTTTGTTTGCTGCTTCCTCAGACTCATTTTCCTCACCCACTCCACTATTCGTTACAACACTGTGTGTCTGTCCGTCTGGTGTTTGAGCTGGTTTCTCTCCTTTTTCTTGTTAAAAACGGTCCATCACGCTGGCTAGCGGAGCTAACGTAGCTATACGGAGCCTAGCTGCCTGCAAACGTGCGCTGCGGTCAAGTGTTGTAAACAATGCCACATGGCTTGCGGGCTGCGTTGCCAGGTTTCACAATGCCCCCTTTAGGGATCACCAAAAATACTTCCTTTCACCTTCATTATTTGGGTGAAGGGAGAAGTAGATTCGGATGTTTGCGTTTTTGTAGTGCAGTGTTGTATGTTTATGTAGCACATTTGAAAAAATGTATTGGCTGTGTTACCACATAGGAAGCTACCGAGCGAGCCACCAATTATAGCTTGACAAGCCGCGCAATGAGTAACACTGGTCTAAACCATAGACTGTAAAAAGAATGGACGTAGCATCCGTGACGTCACCCATTGGTTTTGGGGAGTCGTTTTTGTGACTCAAATATGGCGGCCTGAACAGCGCCATGTTGGATTGGCCGGCCGAGAACCCGCCCACTGGCCTCGAAGCAGCTGTCCACGGAGCTGCTCGGACCTGTCACTCAACGTTTCCGCGCCCTAATTGGCCAGAGTTTTAACCTAATAACAGTAAAACGGTAGAGTTAAAAAAAAATTCACCCCCCTCAGAGTGTGTGCGGGGGTAGAAACTATCGGTTGAGACGAAAAAACGTTCTGACACCAGGCTTTTAACATGTTTACTGAGGATGTAAAGTCGGCGATTTTAACATGAGGGTTTATGGGGAATGCTCCCTTCTGACACCAGCCCCCAGAGGAAGCCGAGGGGATTGCAGTTTTTTGAACGCGGAAGTGAGCTTCACTTCTCAGACCGACAACTGCCCCCTTGGTCTAAACTGTTTTCTTTCTCTCTCTGTCTCTCTCAGTATGGACGGAGCAGACCTGTGTTTTGAGATCGTGAAGAGAGCGGACGCCGGCTTCGTCTACAGTGAAGCTGTGGCCAGGTGAGTGTTGTTCACCTGAGTGTTTTTTTTGTTTGTTTTCTCCTCCTCTTGTTCTTTATTTTCTGATTTATTCATTTTTATTTTGTTTTCCCTCCTCAGTCACTACATGAGACAGATCCTGGAGGCGCTGCGGTACTGCCACGACAACAACGTCATCCACCGCGACGTCAAGGTTCGTCTCTCACCTGACGCTGCACCACACACTGCACACATACTAGGGTTGCAAAATATCGGGAATTTTCAAAGTTGGAAACTATTTAATTAAAGGGAATATATGGGAATTAACAGGAATATATGGGAATAAACAGGAAAAAATACGAAATTTACAATTTTGAAGGTTGGCCCTTAATAAGTAATTAGTAGTATTTTACTCAACATTCATGTTTTTGTTGTTCAGTAAAAGAATTGATTGTTCATACAAGAATTAAAGTTCTATTCATTCATTCATTTTCATTTTCTATACCGCTTATCCTGCACTAGGGTCATGGGTGGAATTAAAGTTCTACTCACAAATAAGTCTGTTGAAATGTCATGTTTTTTAATTGTATTATTTTGCATGGATGTCTGCTTATGACAAAACAAAATTTACATTTATGTTTGGATATGATACAGTTTGTTTAAATTACCCCCAATTTCCAGTTTATTCTCATAAATTGCCAATAATTCCCATAAATTCCCATGGAAAGTTTTCAATTTGGAATATTTCAAAAATTTCCCATCTTAACTTCCAATGGAAAGTTTCTGGAAATTTACCAGAAATTTACTGGAAATTGTCCGCCCCTTTGCAACCCTAGTACATACACATATATATATATATATATAATATACAAACACACAGTACAGCTGCTACGACCCCTTTAATAGATTTCACAGAATTCAGAGCAGAATAATTTTAGCCGAACACCTGAGTTGACGCAGCGTGTTGTTGACCGATGGAAATAGACTTCAGACGTAGAAGGAGGAAGTGAAAGGACGGTTGTTCAGTTCAGTTCAGGTTCAGGCTGAAGAGAAATTAAAAACCTGAAAGTGTTCTGAGCTGAAGAGACGAGTCGATCAGTGAGTCGATCAACAGCCAAGCAGTCGACGACTGTTTTCTTAATTTATCATAAAAATGGGATTTAAACTGAAGATTTGTGATTTGTTTTCTCTGTTTGATCTGATTTTACATCATTAGATTATTGATTTATATCTTTGTTGATCAGACTTAATAAGATATTTGAAGATGCTCAGACTTTTTTTCATTTTACTATTAAATTAAATCATGAATTGATTCATTGAGAAAACATTTGGCAGATTAAATGAACTGATAATAGAGAACATAAGAACAATTTGTTTTTACAGATGAATATTAATCTACAGCTGCATCAGACAGTTGACGGAGAAATAACTGATAGTGTGAGATATCATATCTATAATCTATAATATCTATAATAGTGAGATGTCAATTTTTAGTTTTAACAGTCGTTCATCTGACTTTTTATCGACTCATTCATCGATTCATTGAGGAAACAACTGATATTGACAATATTCATTTAGTTTGAACCCTGAATGAGTCCTGGAGTTTATTCAATTAAATCTTATTTATAATTATAACGGAGAATCTTTAAACCTCATCGTCAGGGAACGATGAAACATTAAAGGGACAGAGGTAAATTCATGCAAAACCGCTGATGCGCGTTGCCTTCAGGGACAGTTTTTCATCAAGCAGTCTCTGTATTTCCCTCTAAAACAACTCTGTCTGGTAACGTTGTGTTATTATCTCATAGCGTGGTGAATGTGCAGGTCACAACTTGTCCACCAGAGCGTTGTGGAGTTGTTGGATTGTGTATTTGATGAGTTTGATGAAGGGAAACCAAGAAATCCCATAATGAGCCTCCGTAGCGTAGCTCTGAGTAGCTCACGGCTCTGCGGTCTCTCACCGTTCTAAAAATAGCTTGCACCGACAATTAAAGGTAACGAACCTACTGCTATGACTATAGGGATTATGGCAATGGGCCAATTTGCCAAAATGTTGAGCTATCCCTTTAACATCTTCTTTATTTTGGACTTTGGTTTCTTGGTTGTTAAAATCTCTGCTGCTGCAGTGTCGTCCTCCTCCTGTAGGTGGAGCTGCTCTTTGATTTCTGATGTGTGTGTGTCAGTGTTTGAGCTTTTTTTTAACCAGCTCTCATTATGATGATGATGACAACACACACACACACACACACACACACACACACACACACACACACACACCCAGTGTGACTCTAATGGCTCAGTGTGTGTGATACTCACAGAGCGGCTGCTTTCCTTTTATCTGGGTTTTATTGCCTTTTTCCAGAGACTCATAATGTGTATTATATTACCAGTCAGAGTCAGAGCCCCCAGCCTGTGGATTACACACACACACACACACACACACACACACACACACACACACACACACACACACACACACACACACACACAGACACACACACACACACACACACACACACACACCCCTCAGGTATTAGTCATCACAGTTCTCCGGTCGACTGAATCACCGGCTCAGCTCATTGTCTTTGTGTGAGTTCATGATGATACAGCTGTAGGTGTGTACATGCATGTGTGTGTGTGTGTGTGTGTGTGTGTGTGTGTGTGTGTGTGCGTGCGCGCGTGTGTGTGTGTAGATATTGCACGTGGGCATGACCAGAAATGAGAGAAAACACTTCCTCCTGCAACATTTCACACACACACAGGAGTTGAAAACATTAGAAACATCAGAGCTTCACTTTTCTTTTTGGTTTGTTTTTTTAATCATCAGAATAAAACGTCCGATCAATCAATATTTAGATAATTAATCATTATTTTTCCTGCTTCTAACATGTTGTTGTGATCAGTTTAAAAAAAATTAATTGGCTTAATAACTTTTTAAACTTTGTTGTGCTTTTATTTTGGCGGGGCCGGGTCAGAGTTGTTGCTAATTAGCGGCTCGTTAATTGATCAGACTCGATGGAAGCAGCGTCCGTGTCCAAAGTAACATCTGTCGACACACGGAGAGACCGGGTTTCCATAGCAACACTCGTAGCAGCAGCATCTTCAGATGGGGTCGAAGGTCACCGAGGCCCGATGAACACGTTTCTAAGTGCAGATGCAGATTTGTGAGACGAGAGCGAAAAAGGTCAGAGGTCGACTTCACTGTGACATCACAACGTTCGTTAGTCTGATCTGAGAGTCTGGTTGTTAAATCAGCTCACACACACACACACACACACACACACACACACACACACACACACACACACACACACACACACGATGCTAACTTATCATCATTCGCGCTCGCTGCCGGTGGTTTTGGTGGTTAACCCCACTGAGGAAGTTGTGACATCATGGTAACATGACCGTCATCATCATGTTGTTTTATACTCAGTTTAACACAAAATAAAACACAGTTATTTAAGATTTGTAGTTTAATTTAATTTCAATTTCTCTCTGATTATTGATTGATTATCGATTGGGCCCTTGTGCTGATATCTGATCAGATCCATCCAAGCTGAATGGTGGTAAAATTGCAAAAAAAAAAAAAAAAAGTGGTAAAAAATATCTAAAAAAATAAAATAAAAAATTTGAAAAAATTCTAGACAAAAGTGGTAAAATTATTTAAAAAATTAAAAAAAAGATGGTAAAAATATCTAAAAAAAAAGAAATTTGAAAAAATTCTAGAAAAAAGTGATATAATTTCTAAATAACAATAATAAAAAAGTGGTAAAAATATCTTTAAAAAAAGCTTTTAAAAATTCTAGGAAAAAGTGGTAAAATTTCAAAAAAAAAAAGTGGTAAAAAATATTAAAAAATTTGGGGAAAAAATTCTAGAAAAAAGTGGTAAAGTTTCTAAATAATAATAATAATAATAATAATAATAATAAAAAAGTGGTAAAAATATCTTTAAAAGAAAAAAATTCTAGAAAAAAGTGGTAAAATAAAGAAAAAGTCGGGGACCCCCTAGAGCCCTGTCAAGGACCCCTGGTGGGTCCTTGGACCACACTTTGAGAACCACTGTATTGGAGAATTTACAGTGTCAGAGTGAAAGTGTGTGTGAGTGTGTGTGGAAAGTGTGTGTGTGTGTGTGTGTGTGTGTGTGTGTGTGTGTGTGTGTGTGTGTGTGTGTGTGTGCAGCGTTGACATTGGTCCGACTCCACGGTGGCGTTCGTTCACTTCCATTATCACCACTGAGCAGCGACTGTAGCTGCAGCTTATCAGATGTTACTGTCCGAGATTTACGCCCTTTACACGGGGACACACACACACACACACACACACACACACACACACACACACACACACACACACACACACACACACACACACACACAGAGCGCTGACAGCCTTCGTCGTCCTTGTTGAATATGGATCAGCCGCTGCCACTTCTTCCTCTTCCTCCTCGTCTTCTTCTTCGTCTTCTCATGCATGAAAGTCACTGAATTAATTTAAAGCTGTTGTTCATAAATCACCGTATCTCCACCACAGACACACACCTGTGACGCCAGCGCAGGTGTGTGTGTCTGTGTGTTTCTGTTTCTATGCACCAGGTTTCATATACGTGTCTCTGGTTTGATCTCACGTGTTTCTGAGAGGACGGTGTGAAGGTGAACACACACATATACTCAGAGTGTTTGTGCTTCAGCGGTTTGAAGTCGTAGCGATGCCGTGTGTTTGATCCTGACATTGTGTGTGTGTGTGTGTGTGTGTGTGTGTGTGTGTGTGTGTGTGTGTGTGTGTGTGAGTGGAGCGACCTCAGGAATCCGTAAACACAGAGAAACTTTTGATGCGAACACAAATCAACCAAGTCCATACTGTAGCTACCAGACAGGAAACTCTTCCAATCTCCACACTGCTTTCTTTACAACTGCTTCTTTAAAAAGGCTCTCAAAAAGTACCTCATCAGTCAAACCATGTACCATCAAACATAACAAGACACTTATTGTCATGTTTTTCTTTTTTTTCCCCTCCTTCTCCTTCTTTTTCTCATTATCTCATTCATTATTATTGTTTTGTATTATTCGTTGATGTACAGTATGTATTTTTCCTTACAGAAAACATTGCCGTTTTGAATTATTCTGGCCAGATTTGAAAAAACAACAAGCAAGCGAATGATTATGTACGTTCAGTGAGCGAATATTATGAAAATAAAATATATATTTCTTGCTAGAAATGTAATCAAATGGCATTTTTATGCAGAAACTACCTCAAAATATTGATTTTTCTACTAAAAAATTGTAGAAATATTTGCTATGTTTTTTGTTCTCACAGCTGCAAAACAATAGGAATAAAATAGTCAGAAAAAATGTAACGGTCATAAAATTTAAAGGTACATTGTGTAAGAATTCCTCCCATCTAGCGTTGCGGTTGTATATCTCAAGCAACTCAGTCGTATTTTTCATGCTGCATTCACCTGAAATTGGGCAGACGGCAGACGGACGACAGCCGCTGCACGGAACGGCATAAACAAGCCTCTATGTAAACAAGTGGTCCGTCAGCACGAGGCAAAACACGTGACAATATGTTGCACCCCACCCCCCGCTCGCTGACAGCTGGACATTGTACAATTGACCCTTTGCGTAAGCCCCGCCCCCTTGGTTACTGTTGCTACGGCGGGCAAGCTTTCACTCCCAGCCATGCTCCTGGCAGTATTTGGTATCGATTTCAAAGGAAATATCAGCAAATTTCTGGATAAACTGTTCTGAGATAATAGAGAGAAGAAGTCACAAAGATCATTCATAGTTTTCAGTGACGTGACTCGCGCAGGAGGATAAAACATCTGTTCAACGACACGACTGGACAATGTACAGAGCAGCAGTAAGGACCGGTAATTTTACCGTCTATCAACCCATGAAGACTTAGGTCATCTCACTGGTCATGAAACGTTTTCAAACTCTAAGTTTTTGGACGATTGTGAACCACATACAGCTTTGGCTGCTGTTTTGTTTTCTCCCACCGCTGTATCAGTCAGCGAAAGCAGTCCCTGCCTGGAGGATCCCTCGCCTAAAAGCCCAGGTAAAAGCCCTAAAAGTACAGCTGTCATTTCGGAGGTGAACATATGGTTAACCCCATATTTACACTTGCTCAAGTCGAAAAAAAAGTCTGCTCGTATCTGAACATCTCTATATTGCTGCTGCCGCCGCCACCGCCGTAGTAGCAGCAGCAACAACAACATCCTTCTCTACAAACAAATGTTTTTCGTCCTAGTCTCAAAATGTGTCCACAAAAGCAAACGTAATGACTCACTGCGGAAAGCTTGCCAGGCCTATAGTTACGGTTGCTAACGTAGGATTGGACAATAGCCGTTTGTGGGAGGAGTTGGCGAAGGGTCAATTACAGATTCAGTGCGTTTAGCGTAAAACTCCACACTGGGATTCAATCCCAGACTGGAGCATAGTCCTTGCTCACGGTGCAAGCTGCTCTACCAGGTGAGCTATCCCTGTTATACCTTGACAGCTCCACCGAGCTGTGAAGCCTTTCACCTCTGAGCCAGATGCAGAGCGGGGCGGGAGCTTGTAGCACTAGTGCCCTCCCCTGGAGCTGTGACACGTCAGCTCCAGTCTCCCTGAAACTGCCAGTTTGCGTCTGCCATTGGTTCACAGCAACTTGAAGGCAGAAAAACTCAGAAATGCAATTTTGCACTTCCTTTTCTGCTGATATGTCCTGGCTCTAACACAAGAAAAATGCCACAGGAACATGTGAAAAGAACAAAAAACACGATTTTCATGGGAGCGGGTCTTTAAATGATATGTTCGTGCAAAATAGAAAATAATAATAATTTTAAAAAATCGCTGAATCTCAGGCTGTGTTCGAAATCACCCACTCACTCACTCACTCCCTATCCACTACATCATGTATATGATATAGTGGACTACATCATGTACACGATGTAGGGAACGACGGGAGGAGAATTCGGACACTAGACGGTAATTTTCTGGACGTGGTTGCGTCAGCTGATGCGCCAGGTGTTGCTGTGACGGAAGCAGACGCGCCGAGAATCATGTAAACAAACCATGGACGTATGAAACAAACCGGACACATAAAAAATAAAATAATAAAAACCGGACCCTTGCGGGAACATTTGAGGATGTGATTCTGTGTGGTTGTGTTACTCGGACAATAAACTGTTGAAATATCGGAAGTTTGGTTTGGTAAATTACTGTTGTGTGTCCCGACCGAGAGCCAGCTCTGTGGCTATTAGCTTAGCTCGTTAGCTCGTATTTACTACATATTCTACTACAGTTTCTTAATTAGATTGATTTAATGCTGCCTGTTATTGTTGGGATGCTGCTGCCCAACTCCTGCTCCTCGGGCGAGGCAAACGGAGCGAAAGCAAATACGTCTGAGGAGTTTTTTTGGTAAATTGCCTAAATAAATCGTAGCTAACATGCTAATTAGCGTCCTCTTCTTCTCTGGCAAAACACGACCGCATTGCATTGTGGGATACATACGGGAGTAGAAAGTAGTGTACATCGCTTGTTCACTCAATTTCGCGGTGCATTGTGGGTGTTTTGTGGTCCACTACATAGTGGATGAAATTAATCGCGGAGAATTCGAACAACACTACAAAATGGCGAACACACTATATAGTTAGAGCACTACATCCGTGATAGGGGGTGATTTACAACACAGTCTCAGAGTCTGAGGCCAGAAGCAGCAGCAGCAGTTTGGCATCTGTGTATTTTAGAGTTTGTGTGTCTGTGCAGCAGCGTTTCACAGCTTCACCACTTCTCCTCTCTCTGTCGGTCGGTCACTTCTGCTGCTGCTGCTGCGATGGTGTGAAGCCGATAGAGAGCAGACACGACCCAACCTCACTGTCTCTCCTTCTCTTTCCTGTACCACAGTGTGAGTGTGTGTTGGTACAGTGTGTTTGTGTGTGTCTGTATGTGTCTGTAATGTGTGTGTGTGTGCCCAGGGGTGAGCGTGCAGCTCTTTTTTTAGACGCTCAGTCAAATTGTGTTTGTCCTCGTTCTCTGAAAGTCGGCGCCAAGTTTTTTGGGGGGTTTTTTTTCACACCAAGAAACATGAGAGAGAAAAAAGCATCAGCAGTTTTAACATCGACTCGTCTCCTGCTGCAGAAATATATTTAATGTGACACCGAGGCCGTCGTCTCTCGAATAAACTTTATTCAGTTCATTCAATGACACATTTTACATCCGTCGTCTCGGGCGTCGTCTTCGTTAACACATTTTCATTTCCTATACAAAACTATTTTCCTCTCTGCTGTCGATGAGATGAATGAAACACAAGAAACAAAGAACAGAAAGGAGCTGTTGCTGTGTCAGAAATGCAGAGTTTAAATTAAAACAGTAACGCTTGAAATCCTAAAAGGCCGATCAGAGCCAATCAGGAGCGAGCTCAGGTGTACGCATCATCGTTTTCCGAACAAACAACATCACTTCCTTTAGAGTTTTCAAAATAAAATAAAATAGAGTTTCTGAAAGTCTCCGTTTATGGAGCTTGAAAACTGAAGTCGTGTGGACGGGACGAGGAAACGAAGAGTGATGGATGGATGGATGGATGGATGGATGGATGGATGGATGGATGGATAGATGGATAGATAGATAGATAGATAGATAGATAGATAGATAGATAGATAGATAGATAGATAGATAGATAGATAGATAGATAGATAGATAGATAGATAGATAGATAGATAGATAGATAGACTTGCACCGGGGATTGATTGATTGATTGATTGATTGATTTACACAATTAAAAAAAAGAGGCAACAAACAAGAACAAAAAAGACAGAATTTGTAGAAGACCCGTGACGGTTTATAAATAAAAAATCTCACCTAATAAAAGTAAAAACAGAAACAAACCTTAGAAATAACCATAAGAAAATCCAAGAATTAGACCTGAGTGCATATAAAACATTTACATTATTTGTTTGTAGTTATTTTTTGTCCACTTGAATGGATTGTCTGTGTACTGTAATTTTATGTCAGGAAACCAAAGACACATTTCCACTTACAGTAAAACAAAGCGGTACACACAAAGACATTCAGTCTCCTCAGTCAAACTGTCATAAACTACAAACTAAAACACTTTAGTGTGGATATATTATTACCTATTACACTGACACTGATAAATAATAATCAATAAGTTATATAGTAAGTATATAATCGTTATATAATCGTCTCCTCCGTCCTGACTCCACCTGAGACTGACAGGTGTGACTGATGGAGGCAAAGACTCATTTCCCCATTCAATAGTCGGATGTCAGCTGTTTTTACACAGGAAATGGCCTCGGTTACTACACACACACACACACACACACACACACACACACACACACACACACACACACACACACACACACACACACACACACACACACACACTCAGGACCATTAGCAGGGCTGTTATAGGGTTGTGTGTATGATGATGATGGGTGGCAGCTCGGAGCAGCTAATGGATTCTTTAATGGCGGCCAATGGGCCTTGAGGTGTCGACCATGAAATTCTGACATTGAGGTTTCATAGTCACACACACACACACACACACACACATACACACACTCTCTCTCTTTCAAACGCCTCCATTCACTGCAAAAACTCAAAATCTTACCAAGAATATTTGTCTTATTTCTAGTCAAAATGTCATTTCTAGTCAAAACAAATCTCATTATACCTAAAGTATGTATATTTATACATATACATACATAGTTATAAATAAAAAAGTAGCTTGTTTTTAGACACTTTTGACTTATTTCAAGTCTATTTTCATTTGAAATAAGTAGAAAAATCTGATTTTTCACATTTTAGATTCACGTCTTAAAAGAAATGATTGAGTTTTTGCAGTGTATGTTCCACCATTTCAATAACTTACCAAGAATATTTGTCTTATTTCTAGTCAAAATGTCATTTCTAGTCAAAACAAACCTCATTATACTTAAAATAAGACTCATCACATATAAAGTAGCTTGTTTTTAGACACTTTTTACTTCTTTCAAGTATATATTCATCATATATTCATAGAAAAATCTGATAGTGGAGCAAGTTTTTCTTTCTTATTACAAGCACAAAAAACTTCCTTTCACTGCCAAAAAAAAGTTGAAAAGAAAATTAGTTTGAAACAAGTGAAAATTATCTGAAAACAAGTTAATTTTGAGGTGATGAGTCTTATTTAAAGTGGAAATAGATTAGTTTTGACTAGAAATGAGACATTTTGACAAGAAATAAGACAAATATTCTCAGAAAGATTTAGAGTTTTTGCAGTGTTGTTGTGTGTTGACTGGTTTAGTTCAGCAGTTGTTTCTATTTTCATGTTGTTGAGTTTTTCTTTTCGGTGCCTCATCATCAGCCTGTTACACATGTGTGACTGATTACTGTATATACTATGTGTGAGTTTGTGAGTGTTGCTGTGGAGGATGTGTGAGTGTCAAGTCGGCTGCACGGGGCCTCAGGGGACTCGCATCTGCAGACACACACTTCACACAAAGTTGTTGCCTGTTCCTGAAAGCAGGAAACTCTCTCACACACACAGACACACACAGACAGACACACACACAGACACACACACCTGCTGCACAAACAGCAGCAGCAGCCGTCGTCTCATCAATAATTTACACACAATTACTGAACAAGGTTTGTGACACACACACATCAAATATTAATCAGCTGCTGTTGCACACGAGGGAAAAACCCCACAAAAAACATTCGACAGCAACGTCAGGGAGCGAGCACGCTGTTCTTCCTGCTACTGGTTCTGGTGCTGTTTTTTTTTTTTTGTTAACACCTCATTATATACACAAACAGCAAACAGTCTAGTCTAAACTACATTATTAGGTACAAAGAATACACTGCAAAAACTCAAAATCTTTCCAAGAAATTTGTCTCATTTCCAGTCAAAACTAAACTCTTTTCACTCAATAAGATGAATTTCTGTCACTCGTGACAGACAATAAAGTTTATCTATCTATCTATCTATCTATCTATCTATCTATCTATCTATCTATCTATCTATCTATCTATCTATCTATCTATCTATCTATCTATCTATCTATCTATCTATCTATCTATCTATCTATCTATCTATCTATCTATCTATCTATCTATCTTCTATCTATCTATCTATCTATCTATCTATCTATCTATCTATCTATCTATCTAAAATAAGATTCATCACCTAACAATGAACTTTTTTTTTAGATCATTTTCATTTATTTCAAACAAATTTTCACTTGAAATAAGTAGAAAAATCTGCCAGTGAAAGCAGGTTTTTTGTGCTTGTAATAAGAAAGAAAAACTTGATCCACTGTCAGATTTTTCTACTCATTTCAAGTGAAAATCTGCTTTAAAGAAGTAAAAAGTGTCTAAAAACAAGCTACTTTTTAATGTGATGAGTCTTATTCTAAGTAGAATGAGATTTGTTTTGACTAGAAATGACATTTTGACTAGAAATAAGACAAATATTCTTGGTAAGATTTTGAGTTTTTGCAGTGTACATCATACATCACATTACATTACCACAAAAGTTCAACCCACAAATAAATTCCTATAATAAATGATTATACGTTATACTGTATATTTCTTACTCATTGAATTTTCAATGTATTTAAATAGTCTTTTGCTACCTTTTTAAACATGTGTTTTGAGTTAATATTTTTGATGTTATTAGGTAATGTAATGTAATAATGTTTGTTCATGGTTAAGTGCCAGTAAATTATCATATCTTGATTGTCTGGTTGCATATTTATTGACAAACTTGTGCAGCTTTATGTTTCACCGTTGCTGCCTGTGGTCGACCTTGTTATTGAAGCTGAAGTTCTCCGCTGCTGGAGTTTGACTTTCACCGATGTCACAACTGATCTGAGGTCAGACTATAAACGAGGGAGCAGGATATTAATACTTTACATGCTGCCAACCTGCTAATGTAAATATTCAGGCTGACAGAGTGAGACGTGCAGGTACCAGCTGGTCAAAGATCAGCAGACAGAAAAGAGCTGTTTTTCAATCCCGAGTGAAAATGTCTGATGTGACGTTTTAAACCACAGCTGATGTGACAGAAACTTTCCAAACATAAATCCATATTTCTACATCAATTAAACAACTCCTGATCGTAGTCAATGAAAACTCATTTATTTATTTAATTATAGAACAAAACTATAGATGACACACGAGCCTGAAAGCATATACACATCTAAAGGTAAGGTTATACAGTACCATGTGCTGAAAAGATAGAAGAGTACATAACATTACATCAGTATCATAATGACATCACATATGCAACATACATGGATGTTCAAAAAAATACATAAACAACACAGACTAGCATTAAAACAAACATTGGTTCCCAGTCGATTCACTTCGTAAGCAATAATGATAATAACTTAACATACTTATGGACTTAATTAATAATAAAGAAAAGAAAATAGTCCGAACAATAGAAACACAGGGTCTTTGTAGGTTTGATATCAATCACAGCACACATCACAGCAGATTTGTACTATTAACTTATTTTATTTTTTGCAGATTTTGTTGGTAAAAGCATATTTTATACATTTCTGTGTTACATATCAACCATATAACTATACATAGACCCAATACAAGACTTATCAAAGTTTTATGACAATGAAACATCTACACATATACAAGGACATAACTTAAACACAAAATAAACAAAACACAAGATAGTTGGGGGTTTGCACAAACAAACCACGGTCCGATCCCCTGCCTCGAGGAAAGGTACTCTGAGCGGCCCCCAAAAACTGGGGCTTGAGGTTTACTCTGTTTTGATTGGGTATAACACAGAGCATTTTAAAAACCCAGGATTATTAAAAACCTGCCTTCACTGCTGGAAAAAAAACAAACACAGCAAAAGTCGTAAAAAAGAAAAACTGCCACATAAACGATTGCATGGCGATTGCAACACACACCTCTTCAAACAAAATGATGACGTTTGACGTTACCAGGAGCTTCCTCAGTGGAAACATGGTTAAAGACAACAAAAAGAGAAGACTTTGATTTTAAAATGTCACTTATTTGCGAAAACCCAAAGCCCCTACAAAGAACCTTTAACTGGATATGCAAAAGTCTAGTTTCTGCTGTCCTTGGGTCAGTCAACTGACCGGGCCGAACAACACGACCGCATTGGGGTGAATTCCAATTCCTATCATAACCCTCAATCTTAACCCTCAGTCCCCAAAATGCGCACTCCCGCGAAGTGCTAGTGCTGTCCCGATTCTCAGGATGTTAAGTTGAGGGACCAAAACCACAAACAGTAAAGTGCAAACCTTCATCAACAGCTGCTTTAAGAAGAATTCTGAAGATCCATTGGTCAGACAAGATTACAAACCAGGATGTGTGAGCAAGGACGAACCAAACACCAGCTATGGACGAAATAGGACGAAGGAGATGGAACTGGATAGGACACACACTTCGGAAACCAGCATCTAACAACGCCAGACAGGCTCTAACTTGGAACCCACAAGGGAGGAGACCGTGCAACCGTTATATGGACATGCACTGCTACGCCGAGACCCCCTGTAACTCAGAGAAGGCACGGAGGACTCTCCCAGCCCTTAGTCCACATGAGGGGGAGTAGATAATGAGTGCAATTTGAATTTTGGGTGAACTATTCTTTTAAGGGCTGTAGAGCCCTCAATATTGAGATTCTCTGACACCACCCTTGGAAGCAAGGGCTACCCAGAATGCAGTATTTTCTTTGTTAATAGAGATATAAATCCAAGTATCCAAGTATCCGAGTAGTGAAATGACACTCGGATGCCGCCCAAGCCGAGCGAGTACTCGAGTACTCTACTATCGGGCTAAAGCCCTAGTCTGAAGACGTATCTGCATTTAAGGGTTGTCCCATTTCTAAGTCACAAAATAGCCCTTAACACTTGGTTTTGAAGGCTTCTAAAATTAAGAGTTGATCTTGAGGGTTGAGATAGGAATTGGAATTCACCCTTGTTCTCACTTTCTAAGTGTCAAAGCATTTGAGGACTTCTTCTTCTTCTTCTTCTTCTTCTTCTTCCTCTTTTCTTTTAAAAGCTACAAAACACTGTCACGACTTGACTCCACGGTCGCTGTGACCGTGTTCCCGTCCGCCGTCTGTCCCGCCTTCGCTCCTGAGCCGCTCTGTCTGAACTTGAGCAAGATGAGAGTTTGTCGACGGAAGGTCTTGTCCAACAGGAAGTACATCACAGGGTCGGTGGAGCCTCTCAGAGCCGCCAGGAGGAACAGGCCGTTCTTCAGCTGCAGGAAGACGAGACAGACAGAAAGTCATCATCATCATCATCATCATCATGAGTCTTTACCTGAGTCAATCAGAGTCCGTCAGGTAGAAGAAGAGTCACCTCGACGAGGGTGGAGAGAGGATGACAGGGGCCGCTGATGTTGGCAGCAGCTGGATCCGTCATCTGATGGTGGCGAAGAGCCAGAGTTAGGAAGATGGGTTTGAAGACGTGATAGGGCAGCAGACAGACGGAGAGAACGACCTGCAGGAGGAGAAACGTTGTAATGACGTATGACAGAGCCACAAACAAAGACCTGAAGGTTTAAGACTAAAGTCGTAGTTTTAGGGTCAAACTGTAATATTTCAAGAAAGAAAGACACAATATTACGAGATCAGGCTGCAAGATATGTTAAAAAACATTATGTTGCAATTGAGCGTCAACAGTTATTCATGCTTTTCCTGTTGCCTATTATTATCTAGATGATATGATGTTTGTTGGGTCTTGTACCAAACAAACTTGTTGCTTCACATCCTGAAGATATGGTGATGTGGTTTGTTGTCCTGAGCAACTCTGCTGCAACATAATACTGATGGTTTTGATAATGCACAACAGTGTTGTGACACATTTACATTCGCACTTGTGGTCCAACACTTGAAGAGAAATATGAGTGTTTATGTTGAACCATCACTGAACTCAACAGTGGCCAGATGTTAAAGTTAAAATAATCAGAGTGTCATAGATTGATATCCACCTGGATGACCACGATGTTGCGGAGCACCCGACCCAGAAGGCTCTGGGAGGTGGTGACGGTGGTGCTCTGGCGAGAGCGTCTGATGTGCTTCAGCACCGTCATGTAGGAGAGCAGCACCAGCATGTAGAAGACGAAGAACATGGTGACGACGACAAAACACAGCTCTGCTGACAGGCTTCCTCCGATCTCCACCGCTGGGCTGTAGCACTTCTCATCGGCCACGTCTGCAGCTTCCGTATCACTCATAGCTTCGTTCACTGAGTAATACACCGTCACAGGGACAGTGCCGGTCAATGTCACCAACCATATTACGACACACACCCATTTGGCGAATGAGGCCTTCTTCAGGCTGGTGAAGAAGCCACTGGGCAGCAGCGTTTTGCAGAGGCTCGGCCTGGAGGCGTGGGTGCGCTGGATGAGGGTGGCGAAGCGGCTGAGGGCCACCCAGGTGAGGATCTTCAGGCTGATGTAGATGTTGATGTGCAGCACCGGCGTGATGCCGTGCACCACCAGCTGACACAGGACGCTGTTGACGGCCCACGCCGAGCCGCCGGCGTAGTAGGCGGCCAGGAAGGGCGTGGTGAGGGACATCAGCAGGTTGGAGACGCTGAGGTGGGACAGGTAGACGTGAATGGAGGAGGTGGAGGAGATGCATCGCACAAACACCCACAAGGACAGAACGTTGCCTGGCAGAGCAGTGAGGAAGAGGAGGGTGTACGCAAACGGGAGGAAGACGGTCGTGGCGGCAGTGGAACAGAGGAGGGAGGAAGAGGAGGAGTTAACTGGGGGAGGAGAGTGCGGAGAGTAATCCATCTGATCTGGAAGAACACAGAGGTCACTGAGGTCATTAATCTAGAGCTACAGGATCACAACAGATTATTCTGATAAAACATTTGTAACTTCTCATATAAAAACACTTAAAATAACAGAAAACATTGGTGGAATAGTCAGCAAGGAAATTCGGAAACGTTATTTCGGCCAATCATTTCTCCTCTTTAATAACACCAATTGGTTTTGTATTTCATATCGTTGGAAAGCCTGATAAGTCGCCTTTACAACCAGGTACGACTTGTAAGGATCGTGCATCCGTGGAATCAGGAGCACAGTGTGGGAATCGCCCCCCAAAAAAGTGCCAAAATCCCCTGCAGTATTCTCCTGTTGGTGTTCACTCTTGTCGAGCTGCTTGGTGGATTGGATGATTGCACTCACCCACAGTAATAAGTAAAAAACAAACCCATATTTTTACACTTTATTCATTTGGCACTGTCGGGGACTTCAGGACTGTGTGGAAGATCCATACACTTCCTCCTCACACTGGTCACCAGTCTGGTCACACTTCGCTGGGTGGCATCCCATTCCTCAACCAGGAGTTGTTGTAGGTCAACCAGTGTGGTTGTATTGGTCACTCATGATCCCAAGTCACAAGTGTTCAACTGGCTTATGAGGTCTGGACTCACGTCATCCTCCCCACTCTCAGATTGTGGAGGTACTCTGTAATTATCCTGTCTCAAGATCCTTGAGATACGGGAACGCCACTGACTCCAGAATCTCATTCCGATATCTCACTGCATTGAGATTGCCTTAACGGTTAAATAATGACTACCCATACGTTTGGCTGTGTTGCTCATTCCACGAATGCACGATTCTTACAAGTTGTACCTTGTTGTAAAGGTGACTAATCAGGCTTTCCAATGCTATAAAATACAACCCCAACTGGTATTATTAAAGGGGAGAAATGATTGACTGAAAAAACGTTCCAGAACTGTTTTTGACGAGTTTACTTCATTTAGGTTCTTATAATAAAATCACACTTTTTAACTTCACTAAGAACTTAAGGTGAAGAGATAATAATGCAGGCATCAACCATCGAATATCAGCCCAGGTCTCTCAATCAATACCAGAGTATGATATATCATGGTATCACGGTATGTAATGGGGCGTTCCATTTACAATGGAAGTTGGAACTCAGAGCTTGGGACAATGTTGCCTCCAAGTTGAGCACTTGAGGTCCCACACTCCAGTCCTCCAGTCCAGCAGACAGAGGACAAAATGGGCCGCGATTAACCGCGATTAAAAAATTTAATCTCGTTAATTTTTTTAATTAATCTCATCGCGATTAACGCGTTAACTCTGACAGCCCTAGTTTATATACTTGTAGACGTTGGATGATAAAAGAAATCGAACTTTCGGGAACACCTGGAACGCACCATCAATGGGCATGCATTCAGCTCCTGTGCCCAAAGGAGCTCCTATTTCTTGTATTGAAGAGGAGCTTCTGCACATGTACAGTACAAGTTAAACCAAGGGTCTATGGGCAAAGATTTCTATGCATGGAAACGTGTGACCAATCAGTAACTTTAAACAACGTAGAGCATGTTTAATCTACATTTTTATTGCAGAAGATACATTTAACTCACTATTATCTTGCTAATATGAAAATATGTTATTTTATTTTTTAAAGTCTTACTCAAGGTACTGGGGAATGTTGGGGCGGTGGTACCATGCATCTGACACACGATGCGAGTTGAAATTAAATGTGTTAATGACATCAATAATTATAATCATTCTTCTCACACTACATTCCTACAGTCTGACCTCAGTTCACCACCACATTGTGTGCCGCCCATTCCCCTATTCGTATGAATGCTTCAGAGTTTGCAATGCATACAGATGCACACATTCTCCATCAAATTTGTTGTTTTTCTATATAGATCACAACCTCTGGGTTGGAAGTGATGTATCACCACTTTCAGGCCCTGTTTTTATGTACGCCACGTTTATAAATGAGGTCCCAGAACACAAGCAAACTTGAGTTTAACTTCAATTTGAGTTTTTTCAAATCCCTATTCTTAATGTTTTTTTAATGTGAAAAAAAAAAAAAAAAAAAAGCCCAGCAGGTAATGAGTTAATTAAATCATTGTCTCTGACAGTTTAACAGCACAAAAATATATGAACACAGATAATATTCCACTCAGTTTTTAAAGTCAAAATTGGATGAGACAGAATTTAAAAAAGAGAAAATGTAAGAACAGTATTTTCTGTTAATGTCTGTGAACAATACATACCACTGATGGTCACCGCCGCCTCAGATGGAGAATGAAGTTAACGCTGCTGTCAGTTCCCTCTTATGTTGAAGTGGAGGTTTCTCTTGACTCTGTTACACCAGAGCTTGTTGTGGTAGTGTGTTGTGTGTGTGTGTGTGTTCCTCTCAGCTTCCTCAATCAGCGCTCATGATGCGAACTGCTATACCAGAATAGAAAACATAGTTTGCATGCTGCAGCAGAGTGTGTGTGTGAATGTGTAAATAGGCTGTGTGTACATCTACTTTCTATTTTATATAGGCAGTGTATTTTTAAGTTAGTATTTCTCTTTTTTTGTTCTGCTTTCCCTTCACCTAAAGTGACTGATGAGAAAAACACCACCACTTCACTGGTGTGCACCACATATAGATACAACCCTCAAGGGCAGAGTGTGTGTTTTTAATCTGGAAAACATGTCTGACATTTGCACAAAGTTGTGTTTTATTGTTAGATCCTTGTGTGTTGTCAGGATAGTGAAAGATCATCCGGCTTCTCTGCAAGTTTCTTATCTCTGTCACTTATTTGTCACAAAGCTTCAGGCTTTGACGTTGACAGCAAAGTTTTCTCTGCTGCTGCTTCTTTGACGATGGATGATGCATTCACTGACTGTGGGACCACACACACACACACACCCTGATCCATTGGTCTCGGATCAGATGCACAAAAAGTCCCTGATCAAGTTCAAGTTCCTTCTAGAAGTGAAACCATAAACTGATGAGTGAAGTGTTTCATGATACAATTATTGATCAGGAAGTGATAACTGTTTTTGATTGAAAACTGAAAACAAGCTCTTTTTTTTAAAGAACTGGGATTGGTTTGTCCCTCACTCTGTCGATCAATAATATCTCAACGTCTCTAGGGAAATTTAGGGTTTAGATGTTCATGGTCACCAGATGTTTGAACCCTGATGACTTTATTGATGACCTGACTTTGGCCCTTAGTGGAACAACAATGATGTGGAGACTGTGGTGAGTTCTCCTGTGGCGCCACCAGCTGTTCACATCTCAACATCTGTGAGAGACACAAACCTCAGTACAGATGTTCATGGTGCCCGGACGGTGCTTCCTCTCTCACACCATCAACATTTCCCATCAGCCTCGGCTGTGTGTTGGCTAAACTAGCACGCTAACACTAAGATAGTCGACATTATACCTGCTAAACAGCGACATGTTAGCATTTAGCTCAGAGCACCAGTCAGTGCAGCCATGCCAGCATGTACAAGCCTCCTCAAAAACAATCATGTTTTCATAATGTATAATCAATTATATTATATATAATTGATAGGTTTCTTTTTTTCCCCATTTAAATCATTTGTGTGTATGTGTAGAATAGAATAGAACATCCTTTATTGTCACTGTCACATGTACAAACAAAATTTAAAATGTCAAACCAGACAGTGCACCATCAAGAAAAAAAAAACAAATATAAATGAGCATTAAAAAATAGCTGGAATAATTAATGCTAATAATGAAATAAAGCAAAACAAACACACAGCCATACATTCAATTTGCCAAAGTGCACAATCCCATATTGCACTGTGATTAGGTTTAGGTGTCATTCAATAATTTGTCCACTAGAGAGAGTGACAAGTTCATTTTTACACTCCAAATACTCAGTTGGTCCAGGTCACAGTTTGAACAGTGACAAGTTGTTTGTTCATTTATTTTTTTAATTTATGTTTTGTGGTTTGTTTGTTTTTAAATATAAATAATATGAAGCCAGTGAGTGTAAAGTTCCTGCCTCCTAAATCTTACCAGGAACTTCCTCAGTGGAAAGACAACAAAAAGAAAAGAGTTTGATTTTAAAACATCACTTATCTGCAAACTTAACAAAGTAAAATGTTAATTAAAGGGGACATATTATGGAAATATCTACTTTCTGGAGGCTCTTTAACATATATTAGGGTGTTTGTCTTGCCTTCCGACCCTCAAAATGCGAGAATTGACTCTACAAAACACTTTCACGGCTTGACTCCACGGTCGCTGTGACCACCGTGTTCCCGTCCGCCGTCTGTCCCGCCTTCTGACCAGAACCTCCCTTCGCTCCTGAGCTGCTCCGGATGCACTTGAACAGGACGAGGGTTTGTCGACGGAAGGCCTTGTCCAACAGGAAGTACATCACAGGGTCGGTGGAGCCTCTCAGAGCCGCCAGGAGGAACAGGCCGTTCTTCAGCTGCAGGAAGACGAGACAGACAGAAAGTCATCATCATCATCATCATGAGTCTTTACCTGAGTCAGTCAGAGTCCGTCAGGTAGAAGAAGAGTCACCTCGACGAGGGTGGAGAGAGGATGACAGTCTCCGCTGATGTTGGCAGCAGCTGGATCTGTCATCTGATGGTGGCGAAGAGCCAGAGTTAGGAAGATGGGTCTGAAGACGTGATAGGGCAGCAGACAGACGGAGAGAACGACCTGCAGGAGGAGAAACGTTGTAATGACGTATGACAGAGCCACAAGCTAAGACCTGAAGGTTTAAGACTAAAGTTGACGTACAGTACAGGCCAAAAGTTTGGACACACCTTCTCATTCAATGTGTTTCCTTTATTCTCACTGAAGGCACCAAAACTATGAATGAACACATGTGGAATTAACAAAAAAGTGTGAAATAACTGAAAACACGTCTTTTCTTCTTTTCTTCTTCCTCTCCTTCTTCCTCCTCCTCCTCTATCTCTGCCCCCACCAATTCTAGTTTCTTAGTAGCCACCCTTTGCTCTGATTACTGCTTTGCACACTCTTGGCATTTAATTCTCTTGATGAGCTTCAAGAGGTGAACCTGACCTGAAAATGGTTTTCACTTCACAGGTGTGCCTTGTCAGGGTTCATTAGTGGAATTTCAGTGAGAATCTACAATGTAAATAGTCATGAAAATAAAGGAAATGCATTGAGTGTGTCCAAACATTTGACCTGTACTGTATCTCCAATCTGTCATAGCCCCAGCAGACTGCCGGATCACGCAGCCATCACGCATTGAACGGGATCATCCCTATGTTCCCCACTTTGTATGGGACCAGGGAACATAGGACCCTTTTTCTAAAAAAGGGTCTCCGCTTTTCCCCAAAAGGGTCCTATGTTCTCCGCTGTCTATGTTCCCAAAAGGACCCGGGAAACATGCAATTTTTGGTATTTTTGAGTGAGAAGTCGAGTTGTGACTTTGAGCGAGAAGTGTAATTGTCCCATTGGTTGGGTTTAGGCAATGAAGAAAGGAGTTGGTTAAGTTTAGTAAAAAAGACCAGGTAGAGGCTAGACAGGCCAGATAGATAGAGTCCAGATAAGTAGAGAGAGTCCATCGACCAGCAACAGTGTGTATTGCGACCGGGGAACATGGGTACGCTCCCCATTGAACCACATTGATTAGATTGCCCCACACAGGAAGTAAAATGCACAGAGCATCTGGTAAGTTTCAAAATAAAACCCAAAGGACAAACTTTACGATCGTAAATCATCACTTGGTCAACATTAATTTCACCTGCTGGCACAAGCAACAAGTCATCAATCAGTCAGAAGAACCTGAAGCTAAACAGGAAGTCATGGATGGAAAAAATATTCATCATGGAGGTGGAAAACCGCAATAGTTTTTTACAAGCTGAAAGTAAAAACGGCTGTCATGATAGATTGGTCTCCAGGTGCTCTGGGCTCTAGGCACGGATCGGAGACACGTTGCATCCAGTGGGCGGCGGTTTGATACGTCAGACGGAGCTAAACGGTACCTGAGTTGGAACGGAGCAAAGACAGAGTAGGTGGAAACTGGGGGAACGGCCTGGAAAATACAACTATTACTGGCTACCCCCAAAGAAATTTAAATCAAAGGCAACTGGACTTGGTTATTTGTCTAGGAAGACGTTTCACCTCTCATCCAAGAGGCTTCATCAGTTCATGTAGCATCTGACCAGGCTGGGACTGGTCCAACTATCTGGTGTGGAGATCCAAGTATTTAACCTCTTGTGAGGGCGTTCACAAGGCCGATGATGTCACTGGAACCCTTTGTGCTCCATGTGGCTACCCATCTCCATCGTAATCGCAGCGAAGGGTGACTAAGTTTTTATGGCGAGACATTTTCATTCTTAGATCAACGTTGGCCGTTGTTAGCTAGGGCCTGTAACTCGGCTACTAAGCTTCAACTACACTTGAATTGATTATATAGCAGTTAAACAAATGTAATAAGATGGTCCTGTTGAGAGCCAAGAGGTTTAGGCTGTGGGGATCGGCGTTGCAAGTAAAAGCACTATTGGAACCACCAGTAACTATTCCACCATTCTTCAAATATTGCCGGACATTGCTAATCCCTATCGAAAAGCAAAGAACTGGTGGTAGGTCAGGCCCTGGCTCCGAACTAGCACTGGAACCAGCTTGGTGGAGACGGGGGAAAGTGTGGCCCTAACACTCTGTTGTCGTGAAATATGAGTGTTTATGTTGAACCAATACTGGACCTAACTGTAGCCACATGTTAAAGTTAAAATAGATTCATATCCACCTGGATGACCACGATGTTGCGGAGCACCCGACCCAGAAGGCTCTGGGAAGTGGTGACGGTGGTGCTTTGGCGAGAGCGTCTGATGTGCTTCAGCACCGTCATGTAGGAGAGCAGCACCAGCAGGTAGAAGACAAAGAACATGGTGACACCAACAAAACACAGCCCTGCTGACAGGCTTCCTCCGATCTCCACCGCTGGGCTGTAGCACTTCTCCTCAGCCACGCCACCGCCACCACTGTCTGCAGTTTCCGTATCACTCATAGCTTCGTGGACTGAGTAATACAGCGCAACAGGCACACAGCCGGCCAACGTCATCATCCACATCACGACACACACCCATTTGGCGAACGAGGCCTTCTTCAGGCTGGTGAAGAAGCCGCTGGGCAGCAGCGTTTTGCAGAGGCTCGGCCTGGAGGCGTGGGTGCGCTGGATGAGGGTGGCGAAGCGGCTCAGGGCCACCCAGGTGAGGATCTTCAGGCTGATGTAGATGTTGATGTACAGCACCGGCGTGATGCCGTGCACCACCAGCTGACACAGGACGCTCTTGACGGGCCACGCCGAGCCGCCGGCGTAGTAGGCGGCCAGGAAGGGCGTGGTGAGGGACATCAGCAGGTTGGAGACGCTGAGGTGGGACAGGTAGACGTGAATGGAGGAGGTGGAGGAGATGCATCGCACAAACACCCACAAGGACAGAACGTTGCCTGGGAGAGCGGTGAGGAAGAGGAGGGTGTACGCAGACGGGAGGAAGACGGTCGTGGCGGCAGTGGGACAGAGGAGGGAGGAAGAGGAAGAGTTTACTGGAGGAGGAGAGTGCGGAGAGTAATCCATCTGATCTGGAAGAACACAGAGGTCACTGAGGTCATTAATCATGAGCTACAGGATCACAACAGATTATTCTGATAAAACATTTATACTTTAAAGGTTGGGTCTGGAGTTTTGTGCCCAAAAATAAACATTAGACTTGCACAAATGAAATCCGTCTTAATCATCACCTCTGGGCTTCTAGTCCTGTGTGGTGGGGGCTGTGTCTGCTGTCTTTTGGTCTTTTGCTCTTTTGCTCTGTTTTGTTGTGCACGTGGACGTTTCTGGGTGGAGAGCGAGAGAGTCGCGAGAGAGCATAGATATCTATGGCGAGAGAGTCTGTGTTTTCTCTCCAGCCAATGACGGAGCTCAGGTGAAGCTACGTGCAGCAGAGTAGGAGGCTCAGGGCTGCTAGCTGCACTAGCTGTCTCTGATGCTAACGAGTGCTAGCACGTCTCTCTCTCTCAGCAGCAGCAGTCAGGACCGCAAAGAAAAAATAAATACAGTCTGAGTGAAGCGCTGGAGCCGCGGACCGATTCCCGACCGTCACTGACACTGGTAACAAGTATTAGGGCCGTTATAGTGAGCTAGCTCGATGCTAACTTCGGCTAGCGGTAGCGGTTAGCATCCGCCGCTAACACCCGCTTCTCAGTTCACCACAACCGCATAACAACATAATACAGCGGAGGCTACACAGCTGAGTCCGAGAGGAGGGGCGCAGTTTCAATGTTTTGTTTACAAACTGCAACGAACAAAATTCCAGACTCTACCTTTAACTTAAAAACACTTCAAAAAACAAAAAAGCATTGAGGTAAAGCAGAGCCCTGTGACATCACAAAGTGACAGGAAGTCCTGACGGCTGGTTTTAAGGCTCAGTTTCTGAATACAGGCTGTGTGCATTTCTCTGTGGACTGAGGCTTTGATACTTTCACAGTATTAATATAGAACCTATAGCTGCTTTATAATCACACTACACATGGACATCTACCTTTATACTGTATGGAGCTTTAACACAAACATCTACCTTTATACTGTATGGAGCTTTAACACAAACATCTACCTTTATACTGTATGGAGCTTTAACACAAACATCTACCTTTATACTGTATGGAGCTTTAACACAAACATCGTACATATAAACGTTTCTGCAGCGCTCAATCATCAGTACAGATTCTCTTTAACAGAAATAATAGTTTCTCTCTCCTGATCAATATTAAACCAACAGAATTATTAAGACCTTGGTCCTGTTTGGTTCCTTGGAAACTTGAATTTGACTTGAGTTTGACCTTGTTTTTTTCAAATTACTATCATTAATTTTGATATTTTTTTTATATGATAAAGGTCGGTAATAAGTTGATCAAATAATTTCCTTTTTGTCTGTAACAGTGTAACAACTCAAATATAGGAACACACATAATGTTCCACTCAGTTTTTAAAGTCAAAATTAGATGAGACAGAATTTAAAAAGCAAAAATGTAACATTTGTATTTTCTGTTAATGTCTGTGAACGTACCACTGATGGTCCAGCACCGTGACACCGCCTTGCCTCAGATGGAGAATGAAGTTAAAGCTGCTGTTTGTTCGTCTTTATGTTGAACTTGAGGCTTCTCTTGAGTCCTTGAGGTGACGGCACTTACTATTTGAGTTTGTGTTTGTGCAAACAGCAGACATGAAGACGAAACATGCCTCACCAAAATAGGAAACAACGGTTTGCATGGGTGAGATGCTGCTGTAGAGTGCTTGTGTGTTTGTGTATTAATAGGCTGCTTGTGCGATGTGATGCATCTACACATCTGTGATTCTTAATGAACCAGCTACTTTGAATTTCAAGTTTGTGTTTTCTCCTTTTTCTTTTTGCTTCCTTCTAGGCCTGCAAGTGTTGGGAAAAGCAGTTTACTGAAACACTAGTATGAGTTCATTGAAAAGATTCGTTCAAAAAATCTGTTCACCGAATCGTTCAGTGCTTGGCAGCACGTTGGCGAACATTTAGTGTGTTCACTCAAACAATTTGTTACTTTGAACGAATCGTTGGCGAACAATGCAACACTCAGGTTACAGGTGTGAGGTGTATTTACAGACATTTAAATAAAACTTACTTATCACATTTCAGGTCACCTTTTGTGATGTCTTTATTGTGCATGTTGACATCATGATGACGATGCAAATAAGATTAATCGTTCAGCCCTACGTCCTTCCCTTCACTGGGGCGTCGTGCCCATTCAGGCTGATTTTTGATATCTGGATTTGAGTCTTGCAATACTCTTCTAATTATGTCCTACTGTAGATCACACCTCCAAAAGTCACACCCCTCCTTCCCCTGTGGTATTGGTTTCTTTCAAAAGTTGCATGCTGGAGGAAGATGCAGGCCACAGATTCAGAGCATCAATCCCTTTTTAAAAACGTGTGAAAATTAAATACTACTAAATTGCATTTGAGAAATACAGTCTACATACTGTAGTCTGCTTTGCAAGATAGTTGGCCAGTAACAGCAGCTGAAGTGAGTCGCTGATCCCTCAATCCGGTTGTTTAGCCTTCTGCCTGGCTGGCTGGCTACAGTAGCTGCTAATAAACATAGCATCCTGTTTAGTATTAGAGAGCGCTGTGTGAAGCCGTGTGAATCTCATGGCAACGAGCTTCTATCACAGGTCACAGTCTGAGAGACACCGCTGTGTGATGTCAGCACAGTCTGTTAATCTGAAACTACAGCTGTTTCCATGTCGGCACGTTCCTTTCATCTTGTCTGTGTTCTCCGAATTAATTTGCGTTGTGGATATATTTTAAAAACACAAGATGATAGACTCAAGTGCATGACCCTGCAGGATCATGACTGTGTGTGTGTGTGTGTGTGTGTGTGTGTAGTTGTCATTCTATAATCCGCCACTAGAGAGAGTGACAGGTTTATTTTTCCACTGTTGGTGCAGGTCAGAGTTTGAACAGTAACAAGTTGAAGTGAAAGTTGTTTTGTTTGTTTTTGTTTTACATATAAAGAATATGAAGATTTTTTTTAAACTCTTAACCCTGTGGATCACATGACGTCTTCAAAGCACCGTAAAAAAGAAACTAGGTACTACATCAAACTGGAGATATGATAGTTTTAATTTGATAGTACTGTATGTTGCATTTCTTTCCATATATTCGTCATTTTACAAAACGGTTAAAAGCGGTCCAATCAGCTGATACTATACGGCATGAATTTACCAGGGATCGGGAGGGGGAGTATATTTTTTCAATTCGGATTTGATGATTTCCGTGTATTTTTATGTTAATGAGGTAGGTGAAAGTGGAAAAATAATTATCAGATCATACAGATGAAGTTGTGCTGAAAAAAACAAAAAAACAAGCATGGGTTAAACACTTTTTTATGTGATAAAGGCAAAGTCAGAAGTATAAAAGTAGGCTCAGAGCGTTTAAAGGGATAGTTCAACATTTTGGCAAATTGGCCCATTGCCATAATCCCTATAGTCATAGCAGTAGGTTCGTTACCTTTAATTGTCGGTGCAAGCTATTTCTAGAACGGCGGAGCAGAGCCGTGAGCTGCTCAGAGCTACGCTACGGAGGCTCATGGGATTTCTTGGTTTCCCTCATCAAACCGTTACCAGACAGAGTTGTTTTAGAGGGAAATTCATGCAAAACCACTGATGCACGTTCCCGTTGGGGGCAGTTTTTCAGCAAGCAGTCTCTGTATTTCCCTCTAAAACAACTCTGTCTGGTAACGTTGTGTTATTATCTCATAGCGTGGTGAATGTGCAGGTCACAACTTGTCCACCAGAGCGTCCGTAGCGTATAGCTCTGAGCAGCTCGCGGCTCTGCTCCACCGTTCTAAAAATAGCTTGCACCGACAAATAAAGGTAACGAACCTACTGCTATGAATATAGGGATTATGGCAATGGGACTATCCCTTTAAGGGTTAAACATCACCAACATCAGCATCCTGTGTCTGTGACCAGCCGCTCCACGCTCCTTTAGAAATGGTTCATGACACAATAAACGAGGCAAAGCTCACGACTCAAATGACTCAACAGAAGTCTAGTGGAAACTGTTCATGTGACGGCTGATGAAATCAAACCTCCACGACCTTTAGTTTTATAAACGGTTCGCTGAATCGCTCCATGAAGACACGAAGCTGCTGCAGTTTGTCTCCCATCATGGCATCTCACTGCCTCAGACTGTCCTCACTAGGGGTGGGTATTGCCAAGGACCTCACGATACGATACGCATCACGATACTTGAGTCACGATATGATACGATATTGCGATACCCAAATATTGCGATATATTGTGATATATTGCGATATTCTACGATATTCTACATAGTTCACTGAAAAATGTAAAAGGCATTATGCATCTTAAAATCCGAGTTGTATGTACATCAGATGATAGTGATAATTTATGGGACAAACTGAGTCAAAACAATGTAATTCAAATTATCCATGCCATTTTATACAAGTGCAAGTTACAACAACATATTTGCATGTACAACACACTGTCTGAGGTAGCGGTACAGTGACACCTCGCGGAGCAGAGGTGCGGAAGTCGTACTGGATTTACGTCTGAAACATGATTTATTATTTGAAAAAATATCGATATTGGGGGGCGTCGAGTGGAGCAGGAGGTTAAGCAGGCGCCCCATGTAGAGGCTACAGTCCTCAATCCCCCCTCTCTCTGTCTCTCTCAACTATACTATCAATAAAGGCATCAAAAACCAAAAGCCAAAAAAAATTATTAAAATAAAAAAATAAAAAAAATAAAAAATCGATATTTAAATATTGAATATCGATATCGTATCGCGATATATTGCCATATCGATATTTTTGCCCACCCCTAGTCCTCGCAGATCGTCTGCTCCTCCTCCTCCTTCAGTTTTCCTCCGACTATGACGGTCGTGTTGCTGTGTCCTCTGTTGCTTCTGCCCGTCCGGCCGTCGCCCTCGGCCGTCGAGCTGCTCCCGCTGCTCGCCGCCACGTCTCGTCGCACGCACAGCATGCCGCTCATCAGACGCAGCACCTCCTTCCTCACCGAGGACGACAGCAGGAAGTACATCACCGGGTCCAGGCAGCTGTTGAGGGCCGACAGCAGCAGCGCCGTCTCGTTGGCCCGGTCCGCCACGTTCCTCCAGTAGCACTCCATCGTCGCCGTGATCTGAGTCGCGATGTAGAAGATCCGCACCACGTGGTAGGGCGCGAAGCAGAGGGTGAAGAGGAAGAGGACGAAGAAGGACTTCTTGGCCGTGCGGGTGTAGCGGGCCGTGTTGGGCAGGTCCGGTTTCTCCCGAGACGTCCTCAGGAGCCTGAGGGCGATTCTCCCATAAGAGACGACCAGAGAGATGAAGACGAGCCAGAAGAGCACCACCAGGAAGATGTTGATGTAGGCCTTCCACTTGGCATTATGGAGCTCCTTATACTGGAAACACCTGCAAACACAACGTTTCTGTTAAAGCTCCATACAGTATAAAGGTAGATGTTTGTGTTAAAGGGATATTCCAGCGTAAGTTTAAGCCATGGTCCAACGCACCGTAACACCGAGCTAGACCCCCCCTCGAGAGATGAAGTCTGCTAACTGCTAGCTTCTCTAGTTGTAGCAACTTTAGTAATGGCCGCACCATAACAAACAGCGCAGTATACGGATCCACGCGCAACTGATCAAAAAGCCACTTATAGCCACAAATAATGCTCAGAACAGCACCAAACGTCATCAACAGTAGAAACAGGGTCCCAAAGTAAAGTACCTATAATACGAGGCATCAAACATCTGTTAGCTTAGCCTGGTTTCTATTGAAACGAGACGAAAACAACTCACCCACTCTGCTCCAGTTATACGCTATGCAGCAACTTTCCGTGTCCAGCACAGAGTCCAGGCACTGACAACACACGTCCGAGGCCGACTGGCAGCACAAACATCTGGTTTCAGCGGCCACCGACAGGCAGTGACCACCAGACTGACCACTTGATTCCCCCATATCCTATCTGTGATGTCTGCTTGTTACAGCCATGGTTACAGGTAGTCAGCTGGCGTGGAGGCGATTACTGAGTGAAGTAGAGTCCCGCAGCTCAAGGATGAATGTGTGTGTATTACTCCATATAATGCAGCCAAAGTTCCTATGTATCTTGCCTATCAGTTTATAAAAGTTGGTCAGTGGTCAGTCTGGTGGTCAATGTCTGTCGGTGGCCGCTGAAACCAGATGATTGTGCTGCCAGTCGGCCTCGGACGTGTGTTGTCAGTGCCTGGACTCTATGCTGGACACGGAAAGTTGCTGCATAGCGTATAACTGGAGGAGAAGTGGGTGAGTTGTTTTCGTCTCGTTTCAATAGAAACCAGGCAAAGCTAACAGATGTTTGATGCCTCGTGTTATGTGCTGGGACCCTGTTTGTACTGTTGATGCTGTTTGGTGCTGTTCTGAGTTTTATTTGTGGCTCTAAGTGGCTTTTTGATTGGTGGATAGTGGATCCGTATACTGCGCTGTTTGTTATGGTGCGGTCATTGCTAAAGTTGCTACAATTAGAGAAGCTAGCGGTTAGCAGACTTCATCTCTCGAGGGGGGGTCTAACTCGGTGTCACGGTGCGTTGGACCATGGGTTAAACCTATGCCAGAATATCCCTTTAAAGCTCCATACAGTATAAAGGTAGATGTCCATGTGTAGTGTGATTATAAAGCAGCTCTAGGTTCTATATTAATACTGTGAAAGTATCAAAGCCTCAGTCCACAGAGAAATGCACACAGCCTGTATTCAGAAACTGAGCCTTAAGACCAGCCGTCAGGACTTCCTGTCACTTTGTGATGTCACAAAAAAGCAGTCACCCAAAGCCACGCCCCCTCACCACCTGGACCCACCATCCATCCAATAACTTTGGACGAACCAGGGTCCGTCCTCTTCCCAGTTCGTCCAAATTTGACAAACCAGGGAGAGGAGCTTCGAGAAGCTTCCACTACAAAACAAGCTTGAAAAATAGACGTATTCAACTTTTTTTCGGGACAATTTCGCATTTCGGGGCTTCAATACAAGACGGACATTACATACAAGCAGCATGGAGGTATTTGGATGTTTTTTGGTGTGTCTTTTTGTTACGAAGACAGTTGGTATCCATTTGCAACCGTTATATGGACATGCACTGCTACGCCGAGACCCCCTGTAACTCAGAGAAGCCACGGAGGACTCTGAAACTTCTCCCAGCCCTTAGTCCACATGAGGGGGAGGAGATAATAATTGAATTTTGCAAGTGCAATTTGAATTTTGGGTGAACTATCCCTTTAACTGGCGCACTAAGACTCAGTAGATGAGGCGTTCAGGGTCACTCACTTGGTGGTGCTTGCTGGGTCGTCGCTGTTTGGCATGAGAAACGGCACGGTGAGAGTAAACGCCCCGATCCAGACGACGGCGCAGAGGCCGTGGCTCCCCCTGGTGGAGCGGAGGCGGCGCTGCGCCCCGGAGCCGCGGTGCATCTTCAGGTAGCGGTCAACGCTGATGAGGCCGAGCAGCGTGATGCTGATGTACATGTTCATGTAGAAGAGCGTCCCCACCAGCTTGCACGTGACGGGCCGCAGCGGCCACACGTCCTCCAGGCTGTGGTAGAGGATCCTGAAGGGCAGACAGGCCACCAGCAGCAGGTCGGCGAACGCCACGTTGATGAGGAACACGCGCACCGAGTTCTTCTTGGAGTGGACGCAGAAGAACACCCACAGAGCCACCAGGTTCCCGGCCAAGCCCAGGACGAAGATCACGGAGTAGAGCACCGCGAACGGGATGTGCAGCACGCCGTGATCCACCTTACACCCGGAGTCAGCGGTCAACGTCCCGTTCATCTCGCTGGTCGCTGAAGGCTGAAGGAAGGACGTGAAGGGAGAGGGGAAGGGGGAGGAGGTGTGGGCCGCCATGGTGGAGTCTGTGGTCCTCAGGCCTGGAAACAGAAACAAAGAACCAAACTTCAGTTTCATTAAACCCAGAAAACTGATCCATCTCCAATCTGATCAAACAGAAGACGCTCAGTCGTCATTACAACGTCTCATTGATCATCAGGGTTTTTCCGTCAGGTCTTAAAAAGCATTAAAAAGTCTAAAATTTGAAAATCAAACTTTTAGGCGTTAAGTCTTAAATTTGTTGAAGTCAGTGCTATTGGGGGGGCAACCGCCTTTCCGACGTCCTACCAGTGCGACATAGGCCTCTAATTGTCTAAATGGCAACACTTAATTTTCTATCAAACGTCCCATCATTCCGACAATTTTTGCCTCCTATGGTCGGAATGACTGTATTTTTTTCTTTTTTTTTTTAAACATCCTGCCTTTCCGACAATTCCTTCACATGTTGGAATAGCAGTATGTCGGAATGGTGGGATGTCTAAATGGTGGGATGTTGGAATGGTGGGATGTCTAAATGGTGGGATGTCGGAGTGGTGGGATGTCGGAGTGGTGGGATGTCTAAATGGTGGGATGTCTAAATGGTGGGATGTCGGAGTGGTGGGATGTCTAAATGGTGGGATGTCGGAGTGGTGGGATGTCTAAATGGTGGGATGTCGGAGTGGTGGGATGTCTAAATGGTGGGATGTCGGAGTGATGGGATGTCTGAGTGGTGGGATGTCGGAGTGGTGTGATGTCGGAGTGGTGGGATGTCGGAGTGATGGGATGTCTGAGTGGTGGGATGTCTAAATGGTGGGATGTCTGAGTGGTGGGATGTCGGAATGGTGTGATGTCGGAGTGGTGGGATGTCTAAATGGTGTGATGTCGGAGTGGTGGGATGTCGGAGTGGTGGGATGTCTAAATGGTGGGATGTTGGAGTGGTGGGATGTCTAAATGGTGGGATGTTGGAGTGGTGGGATGTCTAAATGGTGGGATGTCTGAGTGGTGGGATGTCGGAATGGTGTGATGTCGGAGTGGTGGGATGTCTAAATGGTGTGATGTCGGAGTGGTGGGATGTCGGAGTGGTGTGATGTCTAAATGGTGGGATGTTGGAGTGGTGGGATGTCGGAGTGGTGGGATGTCTGAGTGGTTGGATGTCTGAGTGGTGGGATGTCGGAGTGGTGGGATGTCGGAGTGGTGGGATGTCTGAGTGGTTGGATGTCTGAGTGGTGGGATGTCGGAGTGGTGGGATGTCTAAATGGTGGGATGTCGGAGTGGTGGGATGTCGAAATGGTGAGATGTCTAAATGGTGGGATGTTGGAATGGTGGGATGTCGGAATGGTGAGATGTCTAAATGGTGGGATGTCGAAATGGTGAGATGTCTAAATGGTGGGATGTAGGAGTGGTGGGATGTCTAAATGGTGGGATGTCGGAGTGGTGGGATGTCTAAATGGTGTGATGTCGGAATGTTCAAGCCGTGACACTTCATTGTGCTTCATTAACTCCAAACGAGCCCAATGCGCAACTTATATCCTGCAGCCATTTTACTTTGCAAGTAATCTTGTGGTTCTGCATTTGTTTTGTACGTTTTTTGTTTGTCATGATATAGGTTTTAAATTTCATCCATAAAGGTCTTTAAAAGGTCTTAAAAAGTCTTAAATTTGAGTTGGTGAAACCTGCAGAAACCCAAATAAGGCTCATCGTCATCATCATTAACCTGCACTCAAATTGCAATTTGGCGGTGCAAGCATGCAACTGAAAGGAGGCGCTCACTGATGTGGACAAAGTAGGAATAACCCTGAAAAACCGGCAGCAAAAATTACACCATACAGGACACATACTGTAACATTCATACACAGTGCCTCCATACAATACATAGAAAATAGTTCATTAATTTATCAGATGCACATGGCGTTTCAATGTGAAACTATCAGGTCAGGAAGCCACAGAGTGTTTCACTTTGACAATGAGAACGATGAAGGAAAAACAGCACCGTCTCGCTCTCTCTAACCCTAACCCTAACCCTAACCCTAGGTTGATTATATTCATTTTGTCTTCTCTATATATTAGTGTATATTAGTTTCAGATCCTCTCCTCAGCTCCAGTCGCACTCGTCTGCACCTCGTCCACCGACCACAGTGTGTTTTCTACACATTTAACTCATGTGAAAGAACAACAACAGTCTCAGTACAGATCAGTGGTCACTGTCTGCTGCTGGTGTGTTTTTAAAAAATAGTGGGTTTGATTCTTGTGTTGCACGTCTTGTCATGACTCTTCCAGTGACGACACTCGGTTGACGTGTCTGTCAGCTGACGTCACGTTTTAGTATTGGCTTGACTCGCTGGGAACCTGGGCTGAGACGTTACCAAAAAAAAAGTAGAGCTGCAACAATTAATCGATTCATCGAACAATAATCGATTATTAAATTAATCGTCAACTATTTTGATAATCTTATAATCGGTTTGAGTCGTTTAAAAAGTCCAGATTCTCTGATTTCAGCTTCTTAAATGTGAATATTTCTGGTTTCTTTGTTCCTTTATGACAATAAACTGAGTCTCTCTTTGGTTTGTGGACAAAACAAGACATTTGAGGACGTCGTCTGGTGGTTTTGAAAACACACTGATTGATATTTTTCAACATTTTTCAACATTTTATTGACCAAACAACTAATCGATTAATGGTTTAAATAATCAACAGATTAATTGATAATGAAAATAATCGTTAGTAGCAGCCCTAAAAAAAAAAAAAGCGTGAGTGGAAATGGGTCTTTAGCTTTTCACACCTTGTAAGAACCGTACCAGTTTCACTTTGAATCGAACCAAGACCCACGTTTTTAGGCAGACCAGAGTTCAGATGAGCTTCCACACCAGATTCAGGTTCAGGTTCAGGTTTATTTATATCCTGAGGGAAATTGAATTTGCAGCAGGCATCACAAACACAATCGACAGAAGCGCCGAACGAAACGACCGCAAACAGCTCTGATGTGAAATCGACCTGACCCGAATCTATTTCTATAAAAGTGATGAGGAAACGATTTCTTTGTTGTTGTAACGTGTTCATTTATGTGAAGTCATTGTCTTGACCACTTCCTCATCATCAATAATTTAGCCTACCTTCTCGTGTGATGTGATATTGCATATATTATTGCATATACTGTATTTCAATAACAATTCGATGAACCTTTCAGTACAGAGTTTATCTGTAGTTTTTTTTTTTCTTTGAGTCTTGTGCCTCAGCAGCAGCGAAACACAGTGTGTGAGATGAGATCAAACCAACAGATCAGTGAGCAAAAGTTTCTCAGCTCGCTCCTCACTGCTCTTATCTTGCTGCCACGGCAACAACAGCATACGGACTGATAACCATTCGTACAGGAAGTCACAGTCAGTCTCACCTTCACCGATTTCCACAAATTAACAAAACTTTAACTCCTTCAATTCCTTCCTCCTCACGATATATATATTCGTATACTCTATATGTTACAGAAAAGGGATAAACTCTCTCTTTAAATGCAGCATGTGTTAAGTTTGAGCTCACTCGTGGTTTTTTCCTCGCTCCTCGTCTCCTCTGCTTCGCTCATGTGCGTTCAGTCCTGTGTGTAGAAACGCGCCTCTTCTCCTCCTCCCGTCATGCTGCTGCAGCGTCCACGTCTCAAGTTCTTCAAGTGAAAACAGAGTTCAGACGTCGACTTCTCTCTTTAGTTCCCTCTGCGTCCATCATCCGCTGCTTCTGCTGAGTGTCGCTCTCAGAGAGAAAAGCTGAAGTGCAGACTGTGGTGATGCTGTGCAGAGGAAAGCTGGAGGTGTGGTCAGCCCTCGCCTTCCTGCCCCACCACACACACCACACACACACACACACACACACACACACACACACCACACACACACACAGACAGAGAGAGAGAGGAGCTGTGGGATCTCCCAGCATGCTTCACTTGTAACACACACACAATATGATGTCCAACTTTGGACTCTTGATTATAATATATATGGAGCCGGTATGTACTGAGTGCAGCCAACTGTGAGAATACCCAGAATACCACACTGAGCCCCATGCAGCAGTCGTTAAAGCGTTCAGAATAAAAGTTGTACGTGCACATCTGAATCTGATAACACAAAGACATATACGTAGATATAATCTACTGTATATTAACTAAACTATACAGAAAGCAAGCAGCAGAATGAATTCTCAAGGTTGCAGATTCAGATTCAAACTACTTTATTAGTCGTATACGGTTAAAACGACACGTTGTTTGCGTCTTGTAGACTCCACACACACACACACACATACACACACATACAAAGGAAATGAAGCGCAACAGGAAGTGAAATACATAGAAATGTCATCATGATCGCCTCACATCCCTGCTTTTTAAAATATGAACCATGATCTCACACTGACCATCAGACTGACTCTGACCTTTAGTTACCAAAAAGAAGAGACGTTGCATTGACAAGAATGAGACAGACCTGAAAATATAATCATCACATAATAAAACAATTCAAACACATACAATAAAAAGTTTTATTACAGTTGTTTATGGTGAGCAAATAATCTAATTACTGTAACTGTCAGTACGTTTACATGACACTTGAAAAAAACGAATTATTGCCTTAATCCGACTATAACTGGACAACTGAAGTGCATGTAAACACCTTAGTCCGACTGAAATCGGAGTTGAGAACTCCGATTAAGACACCCGGATAATGCGATTGGAATTCGATTTTCTCCGTCATGTATACGCCTTAGTCGGAGTATAACTGGACAATGCATGTGAGCAGAGAAGCCGCCCGAACCCGGCAAAGTAAAGAAAAAAACCCAACATCAGCGCCGAGTCAATGCATTTCACACAGCGCGACCAGCAAGAGGGTTTTTTTAAAAAAGAAAGAGAGAGAGAGAGAGAGAGAGAGAGAGAGAGAGAGAGAGAAAGGAAGCCCGTATCCTATTCTCAGGGCGCATCCAGCCCAGACTGGTGTGTCTGGTCGGGAACTGCAGTTGAGAATTTATTATTAAGCTAGTAAGTTGTTTATATTCAGTTTTTTACGAGGTGACAGAGAAGTCAACAGGACAGGGGGCGTATTAACCCGCTGAAGCAACGGGTGACGCCGCATGAGGGGGCGGACCCCGTCAGTTATTCGATTTTCTCAGTTGCATGTATATTGAGACAAGGACAGAAGTCCGACTTGACGCCAAAATCGAATTTTGAGCATAGCTCGATTAAGCTCTGCATGTAAACGTACTGTGTGATTGTTTGAAATGAGAGCAGACTTTCTCTCTTTCACAACTTGTTGTTTGTTCTGTTTTTTTTCTGTTCTTGTTTTTTTTTTTAAAGACGACTCATTAGAGCAGAACGTAAATGAGGAAGTTTGAAACCTGTGAATAAAGACTGTCACAAATCAACAATGAACAACACAACTCTGACTGTGTGTGTTCACATGGAGCTTTAATTGAATGTGTTTTCATAGTTCCTGTCAGGGACAGGATAGTTCAACATTTTGGCCCATCGCCATAATCCCTATAGTCATAGCAGTAGGTTCGTTACCTTTAATTGTCGGTGCAAGTTATTTTTAGAATGGCAGAGCAGAGCCGTGAGCTGCTCAGAGCTACGCTACGGAGGCTCATGGGATTTCTTGGTTTCCCTCATCAAACTCATCAAATAGCTATACAATTTGCATTTTGGAGTTGTTGGATTGTGTATTTGATGAGTTTGATGAGGGAAACCAAGAAATCCCATGAGCCTCCGTAGCGTAGCTCTGAGCAGCTCGCGGCTCTGCTCTGCTGTTCTAAAAATAGCTTGCACCGACAATTAAAGGTAACAAACCTACTGCTATGACTAGGCTATATAAGGATTATGGCAATGGGCCAATTTGCCAAAATGTTGAGCTATCCCTTTAAGAGGATGTGGATGTGGAAAAATACATATAACTCCTTTGACTTGAGGGAGTCACGGAGAATAAACGCTGATCCGTCCTTCAGGACAATAATAAGACGCTGGAACAGTTCAACCCCCGCCCACATGAGACGGGATTTAATTTACTTTTTGATTATTTTTATTAGATTCTTATTTTATTTTATTTTTCCCTGAAGCACTGGCTCTGCTTTCTTTTTATTTATTTATTTAATTCTGGTTCCATTAAACGATGTGAGAAGAAACCGTGAGTTATTAGATGACATAACAAGAACGAAGCGACGCCGTTTAACATCCAGCTCTGAGCTCAAACTGTAACAAGTGTGGTTTTTAACTCTCTGATCCTCCTACGCTGTCGGCCCTGTGTGTGTGTGTGTGTGTGTGTGTCTGAGTGTGTGTGTGTGTGTGGTCGGAGGGGTGTAATGGTTTGGGTGTGACTTAACCTTATTTTATAAGAGGGTGTCGCTCTTTAATTAGAAAGAGACACAAATTAAATCACCAGTTTCTTTCTCTCTCTGTATTTCAGCCTCACTGTGTGCTGCTGGCGTCCAAAGAAAACTCAGCTCCGGTGAAGTTGGGAGGATTCGGCGTGGCCATCCAGCTCGGAGAGTCGGGACTGGTGGCAGGAGGTAAAGACAACACCATAGAGACAAACTAATGACAAATATATAATGAGATATTAATTCCTCTCATTATTCAAATGAAGATAAAAACAAGCTTTTGGAGGTAAAAGTGTGTGAAGCCTCATTTAGACAAATTAAAGCAGCTACATGTTTTATAAGTGTTGCTATGCTGCTGCGTAGCATAAAGGGATACACCAACATTTTTTTTTACGTGTCTTGCCTCACTCCCGAGTCCATGACCAGCAGATAGACACCATCCTTTCGACTGTGCGTGCAGTAACAAGGGAGATAGAGCCGTATCGCCGTAATTAGCTTAGCTCAAACACTGGAAGTGTATAGGTAGTGTTAGCCTGCCTCCTACCCGAGCTGAAATCAGCAGTCAGAAGCTGATTTCATTTTAGCTCTAACACATTTCAAACCACATTTCAAACATTTTACGCGAGAAAGTAGCCGTTTAGATCAGCAGTGTGTCGTTAATTTGTCTAAATACCAGCTGTTTACAATTTTGTTCGGACGAATTCGGCGCTACTCAAGCTAGCCGTTGTGACCAACGCACTTCCGGTTACTTTCACAAAATAAAACACCCGTTGCCCTTTACATACAGAAAACCATGAGGATAGAATTTGTGCTTTTACTTTGAAATAGGAAGCTAACCTACCCTCGATGTAGCTAGTTTGAACCAAAATAAACCGTCTTTGCTTGAACCCTCCGTTTTGACCGATCTCGTCCCGTTAGCGGCATTTGACCGCTCAAGATGCCTTACCGGAGAGTTTTGTCAGCTCTGAGACGAAGATCGGCCCGCCGGTTTCCGTTTAGAGTTGCTGAAGAGTTTCTCTGATGACTTTAGGTGGAGGCAGGCTAACACTACCCATACACTTCCAGTGTTTGAGCTAAGCTAATTAGCGACTTTAGGTGGAGGCAGGCTAACACTACCCATATACTTCCAGCGTTTGAGCTAAGCTAATTACGGCGATACGGCTCTATCTCCCTTGTTACTGCACGCACAGTCGAAAGGATGGTGTCTATCTGCTGGTCATGGACTCGGGAGTGAGGCAAGACACGAAAAAGAAAAAATGTTGGCGTATCCCTTTAAGTTTACATTAGCAGCTCAAGAAATGTTCAAAGCAAGGATGTGCAAGGGATGTGGAAAAACAAAGAAAAACTCTAAGGCACTCTCTTGACTTAGAAATGGCTTTAATTAATCTGGCATTGTCACGATGACATGTTTAAAATGACTACAGCACGTTTCGCTTATCAGGGAATCAAAAGGATTTCAACATGTCATTGTGACAATGACAGATTAATTAAAGCCATGTTTACTAACTCAAGAGAGTGCCTTGGAGTTTTTTCTATGTTTTTTTTACATTAGCAGCTGCTTTAAACAGACTTCAGTTTAGTTTTAGTTTAATTTAATGTGTTAAAAACATGAAGGAACCAAATACATTACCCATGCAGGTCTAGCAGAGTACAGGATAAATAACGTTTAGACCTATAAATAAGATAAAAGAATGAATAAATAATAAAGAAAGAAACATACTTAACACTAGTCATCACATTCACTCATTAATACACACATCCTGCTTCTCTATTGATCATTTATTGATCATAAAAATGTTCAGTATCTTGTCCGGCTGCCGTACAAACATGGCGGCGCAAGATGGCAACACTCTCTAAAGCAAGACACCTTGTTACAGTATAAAGAAGAATTATAAGGCTATGAAAACCAAACACATTTTATTTTATGGCGATTATATATTTTGCCAAGAAACCTTGCCAACTGGACGTTTAAATTATGACGACAAAACAAAAAATAATCTCTAAGCAAAGGTGATTTGAACCAACTCTGTGTCCAACTCTTCAGCTTTTATTGAGAGGAAGGAAACAAGTTAAATCTGACCTCCAATTAGCAGGAAACGAAGAGCTGAACCTCATTTCAGGTCTAAGAGGAGGAAGTCAGGTCACACTGCGCTTCCTTTTTTCTAGTCCACATGTGGTAAAAATACACACTTATAAAGAATATAGAAGTGGTTATTATTACGTTGATTGATTTCTCTGTAACTCCCATTAAGGTCGGGTCGGGACGCCACACTTCATGGCGCCCGAGGTGGTGAAGAGGGAGCCGTACGGCAAGCCGGTGGACGTGTGGGGCTGCGGAGTCATCCTCTTCATCCTGCTCTCGGGGTGTCTGCCTTTCTACGGCACCAAGGAGCGGCTGTTCGAAGCCATCTGCAGAGGCAAATACAAGGTCAGAGGTCGCTCAGGGATGTGTGGAAGAGTCTGAACCAGATTCATGTGGAGAAAAAAAAAAACTTAAAGGGATAGGTGCAACATTTTTGCAAATTGGCCCATTGCCATAATCCCCATAGTCATAGCAGTAGGTTCATTACCTTTAATTGTCGGTGCAAGCTATTTTTAGAACGGCTGAGCAGAGCCACGAGCTGCTCAGAGCTACGCTACGGAGGCTCATGGGATTTCTTGGTTTCCCTCATCAAACTCATCAAATACACAATCTAACAACTCCACAACACTCTGGTGGACAAGTTGTGACCTGCACATTCACCACACTATGAGATAATAACACAACGTTACCAGACAGAGTTGTTTTAGAGGGAAATACAGAGACTGATGATGAAAAACTGTCCCTGAAGGCAACGTGCATCAGCGGTTTTGCATGAATTTCCCTCTAAAACAACTCTGTGTGGTAACGTTGTGTTATTATCTCATAGCGTGGTGAATGTGCAGGTCACAACTTGTCCACCAAAGCGTTGTGGAGTTGTTGGATTGTGTATTTGATGAGTTTGATGAGGGAAACCAAGAAATCCCATAATGAGCCTCCGTAGCGTAGCTCTGAGCAGCTCACGGCTCTGCTCCGCCGTTCTAAAAATAGCTTGCACCGACAATTAAAGGTAACGAACCTACTGCTATGACTATAGGGATTATGGCAATGGGCCAATTTGCCAAAATGTTGAACTATCCTTTTAAAGCAATCCCTACTGTATCTGGGATTTTTTTTTTTTCTTGGCTGAAAACCAACCTTGTAAGATCAGAGCCTCCGACCCGGTGTCCCAGCTCTCGTCTCCATGGCGACACCGCCACACAAACGTAACGCGCCCCGTAACCCGTAATCTCTTGTTGATGACAGATAAGACTACACAGATATACACATGGTAACATGGTAGATGATAAATAACCTTATCCACCGCTCCATGGATTGATTTCTCACCGGCTTCGTTGTTGGAAACAAATGCACATGGAGGAGAGGAGGGTTAGAGACACAGAGGAGGAGAGAACAGACCTAGGAGAGTTCAGATTTAACACCAATGATTGAGAACAGAAGCAGAACTCAGAGCACACGTCAACATACATGAGGAAATAAGCTTTTGGAAAACAGACTGTCAAATGCGGCCGTGAGGTGGTTGCAGAGTTTCATATACTATATATAAATATATATATGCAGTATATATATAGAGAGAGAAAGAGAACGAGAACTGCCTTGAGTCATATGTAAACACAGGAAGTCACGTATGCACAGCTGTACACATTGGTGATGTGTTGTGTTCAGTTTGAGCATGTTTGACCAGAACTGAACCAACACATCCGGTCACGTTGGTCCGGCCGGCCCGGCTTGTTAACAACTGCACTCTGTAACATTTCCAGTTACCAGTAACGTTACTATCTAAGACTTTATTATCAGTGATGGGAATAACAGCATTATAAAATAACGGCGTTACTATCGGCGCTACTTTTTTGAATAACGAGTAATCAAAATAGTTACTGTTTCCCCCGTTATAAAAGTCGTTACTGTTACTGACAATAAAATCCGCTGTTATTTGACTCAAGAAGTCCCATCACAAAATAATACACTCGTTAAAATGTTTATATACTTGTTTTTCAGTCCATCACAGGGCTGTACGTTAACTTTTTCAGCACATAGCACTAGTGCTACAGAGGCTGACAGTTTTTTAGCACAGGACCAGAGAGTTGTAGCACACCCTAAAAATGCCCGTCACCTCTACAGAGGACAATTAATGCAGCTCATCACTTACACAGTAACATCAGCAAGTGTAATTCATATACGTACATAATGTAATACAATTATAGAATAAGAACTCGAAATGTTTTCAGATACAGAAGAAGCATCTTTAACCATCGTTGTTTAAAGTGACTTAAGCATCACTTTAAACAACTAATTTTTACAGGCGTGACATATTTACTAGGGGTGGAACGGTTCACAAAATCCACGGTTCAGTTCGGTCCACGGTTTTGTGGTCACGGTTTTTGGTTCAGTTCGGTGTACGTTGATCATTGGGAAAATCAATCATGTCTTCAGTTAAAACTGAAAGAATGAGGCAGTCTGACATCTGATACATCATTGTGACAGTCTGAGGTTAAAAGTAGGTGAGATTCTGGCTGCAAGAGAGGAGACAACATGATTTTAATTTATTGGGCAAAGAAAGTTATCTAACAAATGCTAAGAACAATTAGTTATTCACTGAAATATCTGTATTAATTGTGGTTCTATATCTTATAAAATATAAAAAGCAAAAATGTCTCTTATGCTCTGCCCCTTTAATTAGTGCATACAAAATAATTTAACTTTAGCCTACAACTTTTACAACCACATTAGTTACCAGCAACATAAAGTGAAACAGAGGCAGAGGTGTCCTGCCACAGTCTCGTTTGGGCTCTTACCGAAACCCCCACTCCTCCTCCTCCTCCTCCTCCTCCTCCTCCTCCTCCTGCTGCTGCACAGGTTCCGCTGCAGCGCTAATAAATGCTAAAACTCATCACTGACCAAGTTTGAGTTTTAAAACTGGTCGCGTCTGGCTGTGTTGGTTTTACAGTAACCTCTGAGGTGTATTTTTGCACTGTGCTGTGTTGCTTTAAAGGAGTAAAAATGATGAAGTATTTGTGTGTGTGTGTGTGTGTGTGTGTGTGTGTGTGTGTGTGTGTGTAGATGAATCCGCGGCAGTGGGGCCACATCTCGGAGAGCGCCAAGGACCTGGTGAGGCGGATGCTGATGCTGGACCCGGCGGAGAGGATCACCGTGTACGAGGCTCTGAACCACCCATGGCTCAAGGTACAGCAGCAGAGGCACCTGAACGCACCATCAGCAGCATCTGTCATAATAATGATGATAAAACTCAGACATCGCTCTTTTATTGTGTCCTCGTCTGTGGACAACTTAAAGAACGACTTGAGCAGAGACACGTCTGAAGGTTTAGACCAATCAGCTCCAGCTGCTGATTTCTCAACTTTGATTAGACGCCCGGCAGCACACACTCACGTTTACAAACCCACATGTTCACACACACACACACACACACACACACACACATACACATACACAGGGTTCAATGTCTTCTCTTCTCACTTATCTGTTTGTGGCTCCGCTCAGTGCAGCAAACTGTGGTGAATCTCCCACAGGCCTCAAACTGACGACAACAACAACAACAGTAACAACACGGTTCAGCCGAGCAGATAAATGACCTGGAGATTTTGTCTTTAGATTCAGTTTCTGACTCAGTTAAAGGTTTTAAACTCCCTAGAGTTGATCCATAAGAAAACATTAAACCTTTCCATCTCCTCTCTCAGCTTCTCTCTGGAGCTCTAGTAACAACAGGTCAGTGTCAGCCAATCAGAAGAGAGGAGGAGGCTCTGAACCTCTCTTCTGATTGGCTGACTGTTTTCTGTAGTGATCCAATAAAAAACAGAGCAGATTTCAGAATAAAACACTCAGAGAAACCAAATCCTGCAAGTTGTTGGATTGTGGGTCCAGGTGGTAAAATGGGGCGGGGCTTAGTTGTGACATCACAAAGTGACAGGAAGTCCTGACGGCTGGTTTTAAGGCTCAGTTTCTGAATACAGGCTGTGTGCATTTCTCTGTGGACTGAGGCTTTGATACTTTAACAATATTAATATAGAACCTAGAGCTGCTTTATAATCACACTACACATGGACATCTACCTTTATACTGTATGGAGCTTTAACACAAACATCTACCTTTATACTGTATGGAGCTTTAACACAAACATCTACCTTTATACTGTATGGAGCTTTAATACAAACATCTACCTTTATACTGTATGGAGCTTTAATACAAACATCTACCTTTATACTGTATGGAGCTTTAACACAAACATCTACCTTTATACTGTATGGAGCTTTAATACAAACATCTACCTTTATACCGTATGGAGCTTTAATACAAACATCTACCTTTATACCGTATGGAGCTTTAACACAAACATCTACCTTTATACTGTATGGAGCTTTAACACAAACATCTACCTTTATACTGTATGGAGCTTTAACACAAACATCTACCTTTATACTGTATGGAGCTTTAACACAAACATCTACCTTTATACTGTATGGAGCTTTAACACAAACATCTACCTTTATACTGTATGGAGCTTTAACACAAACATCTACCTTTATACTGTATGGAGCTTTAACACAAACATCTACCTTTATACTGTATGGAGCTTTAACACAAACATCTACCTTTATACTGGAGCTTTAACACAAACATCTACCTTTATACTGTATGGAGCTTTAACACAAACATCTACCTTTATACTGTATGGAGCTTTAACACAAACATCTACCTTTATACTGTATGGAGCTTTAACACAAACATCTACCTTTATACTGTATGGAGCTTTAACACAAACATCTACCTTTATACTGTATGGAGCTTTAACACAAACATCTACCTTTATACTGTATCTCCCACGTGACTTGAACGCAGCATCAGACTCATAACAGTTCAGTTAATAAACACTAATAAACCTGTGTGTGTTGGTTCTGCAGGAGAGGGACCGCTACGCCTACAAGATCCACCTCCCAGAGACGGTGGAGCAGCTGAGGAAGTTCAACGCCAGGAGGAAGCTGAAGGTTTGGTTCTCACACACACACACACAACCACACACACACACACACACACACACACACTGACCACATGTTACTACATCAAGTAACATGGGAGACGTCATTGTCATTGTCACCCTTCAGAGTCTGTGGCGTGTTCTTCTTTTATTTCTCTCGCCTGGTCTCCTTGTGTGTTAAAGGAATAGTTCACCAAAAAATAAAATTCAGTCATTATTGACTCCCCCTCATGCTGATGAATACTTCAGAGTAGTTTTTTATTCCTCAAAGTGCATCTGGAGACCCGGGAGGCCGGTTCATATAGTCCAATGAAAACTTTATATGAGAGTCAATAGGGCCCGACACAAAAACGTCCATAAAACTACACAAAAACCATTTAATATTCCTCCACACTGCTCGTCCACTGCAATCCAAGTGTCCTGAAGGAATATAGTCCAGAGTTTACTGGAAACAACGTCATTTAGGACATTTTTACAGCCTGATATAACATGAGATACATTCAACACAGGACTGTTTAGGCTGTAAAAATGTCCTAAATGACGTTGTTTCCAGTAAACTCTGGACTATCTCCCTTCAGGACACTTGGATTGCAGCGGACGAGCAGTGTGGAGGAATATTAAATGGTTTTTGTGTAGTTTTATGGATGTTTTTGTGTCGGGCCCTATTACTCTCATATAAAGTTTTCGTTAGACGACAAACCGGCCTCCCGGGTCTCCAGATGCACTTTGAGGAATAAAGGCCCAAGTGTCCCACTTTCAATGAATTAAAAAATAACTACATTGCTATCATTTGGTGAATTGAAACAACTCCAACTACACAAAAGCAACACAAGTTGATGATGATGTTGTTGTTTTGTTGCAGGGCGCCGTCCTGGCTGCAGTGTCCAGTCACAAGTTTAACTCCTTCTACGGCGACCCCCCGGAGGAGCTGCACGACTTCTCCACTGACCCCACCTCCTCAGGTACACACAACCTCTAACACACACCAACACACACACACTAACACACACACACACACACACCAACACACACCAACACACACATACAGTACCCTCACCTCTAACACACTTCCTCCCTCAGATTTCCTTCCCCTGGTTTTCTCCTCGGTTGCTCTTGAATTCAACTTCTGCTTTCTGTGCGTCGCTACGACAACAACACAACAACACACACACACACACACACACACACACACACACACACACACATACTGTTCAGGCATCGTGTGACTGAGCCTGAACATCATGGACATGTTGCTCCTGTTTGTCTCTTCCTGTTGTTAACGCTCAGTCTCCGTCTGTTCATCTGTTTTTTATTAATGCCTCCCACCTGTTAGGACTCCTAGCAGCAGAACGTAGGTATCTGTTGGTCCTGTGTGTGTGTGTGTGTGTGTGTGTGTGTGTGTGTGTGTGTTGTGATGCATGCCACAGGTGCTCTGCTGCAGGAAACAAGATTTGATGTAATCACCTTTAAAAGTGTGAGAATGTGGCAGCTGCACAGAGAGTTTCATGTTGATCAGTCCGGTGTCGAGAGGAAACGGCTTCAAACTGTGAAAACTACAAAGAAGAAATTGTATTTATAGGCCAAAACACAATAGTTATCTTACAAGACAGATTTAAAGGGATAGTTCAACATTTTGGCAAATTGGCCCATTGCCATAATCCCTATAGTCATAGCAGTAGGTTCGTTACCTTTAATTGTCGGTGCAAGCTATTTTTAGAACGGCGGAGCAGAGCCGTGAGCTGCTCAGAGCTACGCTACGGAGGCTCATGGGATTTCTTGGTTTCCCTCATCAAACTCATCAAATACACAATCCAACTACTCCACAACGCTCTGGTGGACAAGTTGTGAGCTGCACATTCACCACGCTATGAGATAATAACACAACGTTACCAGACAGAGTTGTTTTAGAGGGAAATTCATGCAAAACCGCTGATGCGCGTTGCCTTCAGGGACAGTTTTTCATCAAGCAGTCTCTACATTTCCCTCTAAAACAACTCTGTCTGGTAACGTTGTGTTATTATCTCATAGCGTGGTGAATGTGCAGGTCACAACTTGTCCACCAGAGCGTTGTGGAGTTGTTGGATTGTGTATTTGATGAGTTTGATGAGGGAAACCAAGAAATCCCATAATGAGCCTCCGTAGCGTAGCTCTGAGCAGCTCACGGCTCTGCTCCACTGTTCTAAAAATAGCTTGCACCGACAATTAAAGGTAACGAACCTACTGCTATGACTATAGGGATTATGGCAATGGGCCAATTTGCCAAAATGTTGAACAATCCCTTTAAAAAAATTAAAAACAAGTTTCTAAAGTTTGATGAAGTCTGATTGAATGTGATAAATGTGTGTGTGTGTGTGTTGATGTTTGTAGCTTCACATGTAGAAGATGGAGAAGTGTGTGTGTGTGTGTGCATGCTCACTTCACCCTGACCTGTTCTGTGTGTGTGTGTGTGTGTGTGTGTGTGTGTGTGTGTGTGTGTGTGTGTGCAGGAGCTGTGTCTCAGGTGTTGGACAGTTTAGAGGAGATCCACGCGCTGACAGACTGCAGCGAGAAGGATCTAGATTTTCTCCACAGTGTTTTCCAGGACCAGCATCTACACACACTGCTCGATGTAAGTTACACACACACACACACTAGCACGCACACACACAGCTCAGACGTGGTGGAAGTGAAACGTTTCTTGTGTTCAGCTCTGTGTTCAAACTGCAGCGACTCACACCTCACAAGACGTGTGTGTGTCACTGGGTTTTGTGGTAGTGGACCACACACACACACACACACACACGCACACAGACACACACACACCAGACCAGACCAGACCAGACCAGAGCCGCTCCACACACACCACCAACTGTCTGAGCACAAAGTGTGAACAGCTACTGACTCTGCAACACACACATGCACTTGTTGTGGTTAAGCTGTTTTTATTTCACAGTTATTATAACAAACAGGCATATTGTAATAAATTAGAATAATTTTGTGATTGTATAATACAATACATATTTATTTATATAGCACATTTAAAAATACAACCCAGGTTGTCCAAAGTATTGATTATAGCCTCCGTCTGAAACACAGTAAATCACACTCTGATCAGCTGATTAACTGAACGAACAGTGAAGAACGAGGATCATCATTCTTCATCTGGTTGAGTTAAAGAGGTGAAAACAACCGAGGTCTGATGATGACATCACTGATGGGACCTGTTGCTGTGATTGAAATCATTGGTGGAAATATAGACCGAATCTCCTTCCGGGTAGAAAACCAACACGTAATTTGAATGAGTAGCCTAGTAGTAGTAGGCTAACGAACGAGAGTTAGTTTTTCATATTTTTAACGCCCTATCACCGTTTAGACAAATCTGAAATGATTGAAGAAACATCACTATTTATGTGTGTGTGTGTTTTGTGTTGCTATGTGTGGTATTTATTCAGTTTGGGGGAATCACGGTGTCTAGAAAGCATCAGTGACTGCAGCTGACAGGGACAGCTAATGGCGGCAGCTAAGCTAACGGCGGTAGCTAAGCTAACAGCAGGATGTCAGCTGTTAAAACCCTCCTGTTGTCGTCGGACATGACATGAAACTACTCCAGTTAGCTCAGTCATGTTGTAACTCAGATATCCGCTGGAGAAAATATTTTTTCATGGAGCGTTTATTGAGTCACTGAGTTATTAAAGTTAAACAGGTAGCTAACCGTTAGCCCGGCTAATCTATGATAACCATGACTAATTACAAAAATGTGCAGACAGAAATAGTAATGTTTGTCTAGTTTTATAGACTTTATAAACATCAGATTAGTCTAAACGGCGAGTAGCCTAACATGAAAAATGAGATTTAACGAAACTCTCGTCCATCACTGTTGTTCTGATGCTAGTTTTCTACCCGGAAGTAGTTGTAAACAACAAGGTGACTCGTAGATGACGTAAGAACACAACTGGACGACATGTAGACCCGAGAAAACTCAACTTTCTCAACATTTTAATTGTTGAATTAAAGATTAGAGCTCGACTGCATCGACTCTACCCCAGACTACCTGCAGAACAGCTGCTGTTTGCCATTTTAACTCTTGTAGTGCTGATGTCGCATGTTGCTGCCTTGGCCTTGTTGCAAAGTAGATTTCTGATCTTAATGAGACTTCCTGCTTGAATAAATAGACAGATAAATAGATAAATAACCACTTCCAGTTGATTTTAGCCCCCGCACTTGGTTTTGCATGTTCTCTTTTAATAGAAATGTGTCCTGATTCTTTTTAAGAACAAGGGGAAGTGCTTTTCAACCCCTAAAACCACAGTCACAGGCAGGCCAGGTGCAGACTGTCAACATACTGTAGCGCAAGATGAAAAAAGCAGTGAAGGCGTCTTTTCTGTTTTTCTGCATTTCTGCATGAAAACCCACTACAGGTTGTGGCTCCTATACGTCGTCACATTAACACATTGCGTCCCATTTCCTAGGGTGAGATGGATCTCTACTTCTCTACTGGAAACCATTTGAATCCTTCCATACTTAAACTAAGTATTTTGGAGTGTGTAAGTGTTAGTGTGTCCCAAATCGCGCACTTCTGCACTTACATTGTACATAATTGTAATATGTTGGCAGCAGTGTAATGTAACACTGTCACTGTTCAGCTTTTTAGAAGAAGAGTACAGTAAATGCTGATGATTATTAACAATGAAAAAGTAGAGAACGGCTTCATAGCTCCAGGTTCTCTTCTCCTCCTGTGTTTTATTTGGAAGTGTTGAACCATAAGAAGGTGGATCTGTGTTTTTACACTGTAAAATCTTTCCAAGAATATTTGTCTTATTTCTTGTCAAAATGTCTCAATTTTAGTCAAAACTAACCTCTCCCCACTTAAAATAAGACTCATCACTTAAAAAATTAACTTGTTTTTAGATCATTTTCACTTGTTTCAAACTAATTTTCAATTGAAATAAGTAGAAAAATCTGCCAGTGAAAGGAAGTTTTTTGTGCTTGTAATAAGAAAGAAAAACTTGCTCCACTATCAGATTTTTCTACTTATTTCAAATGAAAATAGACTTGAAAGGAGTCAAAAGTGTCAAAAAAAAACAAGCTACTTTTTATTTGATGAGTCTTATTTTAAGTAGAATGAGATTTGTTTTGACCAGAAATTACATTTTGACTAGAAATAAGACAAATATTCTTGGTAAGATTTAGATTTTTTGCAGTGTAAAGAGGATCAAATCAATCAATCATTAAATCAATGACTTGTAACTAGTTCCAGGGAGAATGGAGCGTCTCTTGGCTGAAAACCAACCTTGTAAGATCAGAGCCTCCGACCCGGTGTCCCAGCTCTTGTCTCCATGGCGACACTGCCACACAAACGTAACGCGCCCCGTAACCCGTAATCTCTTGTTGATGACAGATAAGACTACACAGATATACACATGGTAACATGGTAGATGATAAATAACCTTATCCACCGCTCCATGGATTGATTTCTCACCGGCTTCGCTGTTGGATGGAGGAGAGGAGGGTTAGAGACACAGACTTTAAAAACCAAGTTTCATCTCAGTGTCTGTGAACTTTGCTCTAGTTTCATATTTATCGACAGGGACATAAAGTCGCAGCGTCCACAAACAAGACGCAGCTCTTCATCATCATCAGAGTCGTCTCTTTATCCGTCTGTGGTCTGAAGGTGTGAAATCAGACGTGTGTCTCTTCCTCCGCTGTCGCCATGACGCCCACAGGAAGCATGTGACAGGACGAGCCTCATCTCATCTCATCTCATCTCCAGCCCAGTGACAAATGAACCATACATACAGTATATTACCCATAATGCCCCTCAGTTGTTTGGTCACATGCATCATTAGTTTTTATCCCTGTGTGTTCAGGATTAGTCCGTTCAGTCGTGTAACTGATAAAAAAAGAAAGAAGTATTGATTAGTTTGTTATATTTCTGATGATGACTCGGATTAATTATTGACACAGGAGCTTTAAATAGATGCAGATGTGGATCAGCAGCTGCTCAGATGTTGGTGCTGTTAACCTGTTGGTGGAGCAGATTAAAGAGAAAGTCCACCAGTTCTACATCGGAGTCTGATCTGACTTCAGGTGTGAGTGACTCAGCAGTTTTACCTCCTCAGATCTGATGATTTGATGTATTATTATTATTATTATTATTATCATCAATTTAGACAAGACACTCCTCAGGATTAAGTTATTAAGAAAAAAAAAACTTCATAAAGCTGATAACACACAACACAACAGAAGTGAAGCTGAGTTAACATTCGCACAACGTTTACACCCAATCACAGTTCAGTATGCATTTGCCGAGTCTCTGAGTCTTGTAGCTCGTGTGTGTGTCTGTGCATGTGTTTGATGAAGCTGCGGTGAGTTTTGATCCCTCTGGGCCACCGTAGTTACACGTTTGTGGTGCGTGTTGATGTTGTGCGTTAGTGTTGTTGTTGTGTTCAGAGGCTCTTTCAGCTGCTGAAGGCTTGGTTTAGTTTAGTTTGGTTTGGTTTGGTTTAGTTTAGTTGGTTTAGTTTGGTTACGTTTGGTTAAGTTTGTTTTGGTTTAGTTTGGTTTAGTTCGTTTTGGTTTAATTTGGTTTGGTTTAGTTTGGTTAAGTTTGGTTTAGTTTAGTTTGGTTTAGTTTAGTTAGGTTTAGTTTAGTTTAGTTTGTTTTGGTTTAGTTTAGTTTAGTTTAGTTTAGTTTAGTTTGGTTTGGTTTAGTTTAGTTTAGTTTAGTTTGGTTAAGTTTGGTTCGTTTTGGTTTAGTTAGGTTTAGTTTAGTTAGGTTTAGTTTGGTTTGTTTTAGTTTAGTTAAGTTTAGTTAGGGTTAGGTTTAGTTTGGTTTGGTTTCTTTGGTTTGGTTTAGTTTGTTTTGGTTTAGTTTGGTTTAGTGTTAATGTTGATGTTGTTGTTGTGTTCAGAGGCTCTCCCAGCTGCTGGAGGCTGAATGAAGTTGTAGTGACTGAGGCTGCAGGGAGACGAGTAGTAGATGTGCCAAGTGTGCGTGTCTGTGTGTGTGTGTGTGTGTGTGTGTATGTGCGCGCCTGTGTGTGTGATTCTGTCTGTGTGTGCGCCTGTGTGTGTGTCTGTGTGTGTGTGTGTGCAGCAGTGTCAGTGGGAGCCGGGGGCTGCAGATGTCTCCTTTTCAGCCTCAGTTTCACACCCGGCTCTGAGAGGAGAGGAGAGGAGAGCAGAGCAGAGGAGGAACAATGGCCTCTATTGTCGGCCCGTTGTGCCGCTCACAACAACAAGCACAGCCTCCATCTCTATCTCTGTGTGTGTGTGTGTGTGTGTCTGTGTGAGTGTAGCCTCCTCACACACACACACACACATACACACACTGACAGAGGATCCTGGAGCTGTGAGCCTTTGATAACAACATGCGTCTGCCTCTCTGAGCGTCGGCTGCTCCTCTTACCGTCTCTCCCGGGTGAGTCTGACTTTTTCTTTTCTAGTTTTATTTCTCTCTGAGATGCATTTGCAAAAAAAAAAAAAAAAAAACACAACACAACACAGCGTTTTGTCGAGAGAAGCCCGGAGCTTATTTGAAGTCGGCCCCACCATCCCCTCGTGTGTGTTTTCTGCCGTTTGACATGTATAATGAGGCTTTAGTCAGGAGCAGTCGAGTTTCTCTCCCTCATGCTCCAGTTTCCTGAGGCGGCGGCTGGAGAGACGATGTTTGAGCCTACTTGTCACTAATAGGAAATTAAGAGATCGCTCTGTGTGTCAGAGTAACAGCTGATACTATGTGTGTGCCTGTTTGCTGCACACACACACACACACACACACATGCTTGTATCTTTAAAGGATAGTTCAACATTTTGGCAAATTGGCCCATTGCCATAATCCCTATAGTCATAGCAGTAGGTTCGTTACCTTTAATTGTCGGTGCAAGCTATTTTTTAGAACGGCAGAGCAGAGCCGTGAGCTGCTCAGAGCTACGCTACGGAGGCTCATTATGGGATTTCTTGGTTTCCCTCATCAAACTCATCAAATACACAATCCAACAACTCCACAACGCTCTGGTGGACAAGTTGTGAGCTGCACATTCACCACGCTATGAGATAATAACACAACGTTACCAGACAGAGTTGTTTTAGAGGGAAATACATGCAAAACCGCTGATGTGCGTTGCCTTCAGGGACAGTTTTTCATCAAGCAGTCTCTGTATTTCCCTCTAAAACAACTCTGTCTGGTAACGTTGTGTTATTATCTCATAGCGTGGTGAATGTGCAGGTCACAACTTGTCCACCAGAGCGTTGTGGAGTTGTTGGATTGTGTATTTGATGAGTTTGATGAGGGAAACCAAGAAATCCCATGATGAGCCTCCGTAGCGTAGCTCTGAGCAGCTCACGGCTCTGCTCCGCCGTTCTAAAAACAGCTTGCACCGACAATTAAAGGTAACGAACCTACTGCTATTATGACTATAGGGATTATGGCAATGGGCCAATTTGACAAAAAAGTTGAGCTATCCCTTTAAAACATTGTGTTTTTTTTGCAGACGACTCCGCTGCAGCTGCGTCTGACTTCTGTAAAAGTCTAAATGTTTAGATATTATAAGTTAAACAGTTTAGTTTCAGACGCTGCTGCAGAATCTGGTCTGGTATTTTCAAAATAAAAGCCCTCAGAGGTCAGAAAATGCAAAGTTTGTTTGTTTCACTTCCAACAAAAGCTGAAAGAGAAGTGGTGACAACTCTCTCCTTGAGAGCGCAAGGACAAGAGCGCAGTGTGTGTGTGTGTGTGTGTGTGTGTGTGTGTGTGTGTCAGTGTGTTTCAGCCCTGAGGCGTCTCAGTGGTCGTTTAAAGACTTCCTGAGGAGTGTGTTGTGTTGTGTTGTGTTGTCGTGTGTCAGTCTGATGGTGTCGTTTTCCTAACGAGGAGAGAGAAGCAGACGTACGTAGATGTAGACCACCAAACCACAGCCTCCTCCTGCGCTCGCCGTCAGCTGTTTTATTAACATAAACACACATCCTCTTTTACACACACACACACAGACACACACACAGTCTTATCCCCCTCCCTCTGTCTGCAGGACCTCGTCAGTCCGGTTTGTGTCTTTGTCTCCAACACAAATGGATCATTTTACAGAGACTCACCACATGTGTTTTTCAGCTTCGGATGATTTTCAACAGCTTTGATGAAAATCACTGTTTTGTTGTGTGTCTGTGTGCGTGTGCGTGTGTGTGTCTGACGTGTGTGTGTGTCCTTGTAAAACAACATTAACAATCCGCATGTATCTGTGACTCAGAGATTTTATTAGAAAATCTTTTTTGAAGTCAAAAACATGGGGACAGACACAAACTGGGAAACAACAGCTTTATAAACCTTTACAGTTGTTTTTTTGTTCAAACTATTCAACAAAGCAATATTTAGATGGAAACACACACACACACACACACACACACACTTTTCTGTATTTCCACGCTGTGCCTCCTGCTGTCTCGGGCCCCGGGGGGCCACATCCAGCCGAGAGGCAGACGCTGGAAATCTGTGGCCGTGTTTAATCAGAGCGACATCACAGGAGGAAGAAACTGAATATTCACAACTTTTCTAAACAAGAAAATCTGTTGATGAGACAGAAACTTGTTGTTATGTTGTTATTATGGGATGTAAACACTGGAAAACAAGTTGTCGTGCAGCTCTGCAGAGTTACCTCATCATTATCTGTGACCGGTTTGGTTTAGTTTATCCATCCATCCATCCATTGTCCACCGCATTATCCGAGTCCGGGTCGCGGGGGCACCAGTCGGAGCAGGGATCCCCAGACTTCCCTCTCCCCGGACACTTCCTCCAGCTCTTCCGGGGGGACTCCAAGGCGTTCCCAGGCCAGCCGAGTGACGTAGTCACTCCAGCGTGTCCTGGGTCTTCCTCTGGGCCTCCTCCCGGTGGGACATGCCCGGAACACCTCACGAGGGAGGCGTCCAGGGGGCATCCTATACAGGTGCCCGAGCCACCTCAGCTGGCTCCTCTCGATGTGGAGGAGCAGCGGCTCTACTCTGAGCTCCTCCCGGGTGACAGAGCTCCTCACCCTATCTCTAAGGGAGCGCCCCGCCACCCTGCGGAGGAAACTCATTTCGGCCGCTTGTATCCGGGATCCCATTCTTTCGGTCATGACCCAGAGTTCATGACCATAGGTGAGGGTGGGAACGTAGATCGACCGGTAAATCGAGAGCTTTGCCTTTCGGCTCAGCTCCTTCTTCACCACGACGGACCGATACAATGACCGCATTACTGCGGCCGCCGCACCGATCCGCCTGTCGATCTCGCGCTCCGTTCTCCCCTCACTCGTGAACAAGACCCCAAGATACTTAAACTCCTCCACCTGAGGCAGGAACTCTCCCCCGACCTGGAGGGTGCAAGCCACCTTTTTCCGGTCGAGAACCATGGCCTCAGACTTAGAGGTGCTGATTCTCATCCCAGCTGCTTCACACTCGGCTGCAAACCGCCCCAGTGCATGCTGAAGGTCCTGGCTCGAGGGAGCCAACAAGACCACATCATCTGCAAAAAGCAGAGATGAAATCAAGTGGCTCCCGAACCGTACCCCCTCCGGCACTTGGCTGCGCCTAGAAATTCTGTCCATAAAAATAATGAACAGAACCGGTGACAAAGGGCAGCCCTGCCGGAGTCCAACACGCACCGGGAACAGGTCTGACTTACTGCCGGCAATGCGAACCAAGCTCCTGCTCCGGTCATACAGGGACCGTACAGCCCTCAGCAGAGGGCCCCCGACCCCATACTCTCGGAGCACCCCCCACAGGATGCCACGTGGGACACGGTCGAAAGCCTTCTCCAAGTCCACAAAACACATGTGGACTGGTTGGGCAAACTCCCATGCGCCCTCGAGCACCCTGCGGAGGGTGTAGAGCTGGTCCAGCGTTCCACGGCCAGGGCGAAAACCGCATTGTTCCTCTTGAATCCGAGGTTCGACTATCGGCCGGATTCTCCTCTCCAGCACCCTGGAATAGACTTTCCCCGGGAGGCTGAGGAGTGTGATTCCCCGGTAGTTGGAACACACCCTCCGGTCCCCCTTTTTGAAGAGAGGGACCACCACCCCGGTCTGCCAGTCCAGAGGCACTGTCCCCGACTGCCACGCGATGCTGCAGAGGCGTGTCAGCCACGACAGCCCCGCAACATCCAGAGACTTGAGGTACTCAGGGCGGATCTCATCCACCCCCGGTGCCTTGCCACTGAGGAGCTTCCGAACTACCTCAGTGACTTCAGCTTGGGTGATGAATGAATCAACCTCTGAATCCTCAGCCTCTGCTTCCTCGACGGAAGGCGTGTCAGTGGGATTGAGGAGATCCTCGAAGTATTCCTTCCACCGCCCGACGATGTCCCCAGTCGAGGTCAACAGCTCCCCTCCTCCACTGTAAACAGTGTTGGCGGAGCACTGCTTCCCCCTCCTGAGGCGCCGGATGGTTTGCCAGAATTTCCTCGAGGCTGACCGGTAGTCCTCCTCCATGGCCTCCCCGAACTTTTCCCAGACCCGAGTTTTTGCTTCCGCGACCGCCCGGGCTGCAGTCCGCTTGGCCTGCCGGTACCCGTCAGCTGCCTCGGGAGTCCGCCGAGCTAGCCAGGCTCGGTAGGACTCCTTCTTCAGCTTGACGGCATCCCTTACTTCCGGTGTCCACCACCGGGTTCGGGGATTGCCGCCGCGACAGGCGCCGGAGACCTTACGGCCGCAGCTCCGGACAGCCGCGTCAACAATGGAAGTGGAGAACATGGTCCATTCGGACTCAATGTCTCCGGCCTCCCTCGGAATCCGGTCAAAGCTCTCCCGGAGGTGGGAGTTGAAGACCTCCCTGACAGGGGAATCTGCCAGACGTTCCCAGCAGACCCTCACGATACGCTTGGGTCTTCCAGGTCTGACCAGCTTCCTCCCCTGCCAGCGGATCCAACTCACCACCAGGTGGTGATCAGTTGACAGCTCAGCCCCTCTCTTCACCCGAGTGTCCAAGACATACGGCCGGAGGTCAGATGACACGACTACAAAGTCGATCATTGACCTCCGGCCTAGGGTGTCCTGGTGCCACGTGCACTGATGGACACCCTTATGCTCGAACATGGTGTTCGTTATGGACAGACTGTGGCTAGCACAGAAGTCCAATAACAAAACACCGCTCGGGTTCAGATCGGGGAGGCCGTTCCTCCCAATCACACCTCTCCAGGTAACACTGTCGCTGCCCACGTGAGCGTTGAAGTCCCCCAACAGAACGATGGAGTCCCCAGTTGGGGCACTTTCCAGCACCCCTCCCAGGGCCTCCAGGAAGGCCGGGTACTCTGCACTGCCGTTCGGCCCGTAGGCCGAAACGACAGTGAGAGACCTATCCCCGACCCGAAGGCGCAGGGAAGCGACCCTCTCGTTAAGTGGGCAGAACTCCAACACATGGCGGCTGAGCTGGGGAGCTATGAGCAAGCCCACACCAGCTCGCCGCCTCTCACCATGGGCAACTCCAGAGTGGAAGAGAGTCCAACCTCTCTCAAGGAGTTGGGTTCCAGAGCCCAGGCTGTGCGTGGAGGTGAGCCCGACTATCTCTAGTCGATACCTCTCAGCCTCCCGCACAAGCTCAGGCTCTACGGGAGGGCGGGCCCACGTCGCTCGTTCGGGCTGCGCCCGGCCGGGTCCCGTGGGCCAAGACCCGGCCACCAGACGCTCGCCTGCGAGCCCCGACCCCAGGCCTGGCTCCAGGGTGGGGCCCCGGTAACGCCAGTCCGGGCGACGTACACTTCCTTGCTGTTTTCTTCTTCATAAGGGGCTTTGAACCGCTCTTTGTCTGACCCGTCACCTAGGACCTGTTTGCCTTGGGAGACCCTACCAGGGGCATTAAGCCCCGGACAACATAGCTCCTAGGATCATTCGGGTGCTCAAACCCCTCCACCACGGTAAGGTGGCGGTTTAGTTTAGTTTAGTTTAGTTTAGTTTAGTTTAGTTTAGTTTACAAACCTGAGTCAGGTAGACGCTGTGTAATCCAGCAGGTTTTTGTGGGCAGGGACTAAACTACGGTGTCCCTGAAGGTCCAACACAGTGTGACTTAAAGGGATAGTTCAACATTTTTGGCAAATTGGCCCATTGCCATAATCCCTATAGTTTTAGAAGTAGGTTTGTTACCTTTAATTGTCGGTGCAAGCTGTTTTTAGACCGGCGGAGCAGAGCCGCGAGCTGCTCAGAGCTACGCTACGGAGGCTAATGGGATTTCTTGGTTTCCCTCATCATCAAACTCATCAAATACACAATCCAACAACTCCACAACGCTCTGGTGGACAAGTTGTGACCTGCACATTCACCACGCTATGAGATAATAACACAACGTTACCAGACAGAGTTGTTTTAGAGGGAAATACAGAGACTGCTTGATGAAAAACTGTCCCTGAAGGCAACGCGCATCAGCGGTTTTGAATGTACCCCTCCGCCGTTCTAAAAATAGCTTACACCGACAATTAAAGGTAACAAACCTATTGCTATGACTGTAGCGATTATGGCAATGGGCCAATTTACCAAAATGCTGAACTATCCCTTTAAGCCGTAGTTCATATCCATATTTTAGAGCAGGTACAGAGTCGTGGAGCGTTGTGTGTCCCTGTGTAGACAGATGTGTGACGTTCCAGATGTGTTGAACAGCTGTTAATACAGGAGTGTCAACATGTTAGTGATGGAGACGTTCTGCAGTGACCAATGATTTATGTTAGTAAATGCAACATCCCATAATACTGCTGCTGTTACTGAGGAGTGGTGGAGTCTCAGCTCTGCATTGAACTGTGTGGTACAAAAGATCAGTCTGTCTGTGACACACACACGCTCTGACTGTGTGTGTGTGTGTGTGTGTGTGTGTGTGTGTGTGTGTGTGTGTGTGTGTGTGTGTGTGTGTGTGTGAATATGATAACTCTGCTATCAGACGGGTTGTGGCCTTGTGCTTTGATGTGATTGTGCAGCCGCTGCTTCCTGTGTTCACACTGAGTCTCGGGGCGACGACTGTCCACGAACACAACGTCTCCTAAAGGACAATTCCGGGCAAATTCAACTCGTGGCTGTATTTTCCTAACATTTTAGGTCTAAAAGAAGGAATCTGAAGGTTTTCAGTTTAATGTCTCCTGTTTTGCGGTAGTTGTGTCTGTCCCCGCATCGCCACGGCAGCGATGAATGGGAGCGGATTGAAGTTCTGCTGCTTAGTAGGGGTGGGAGAAAAAATCGATTCACAAATATATCGCGATATCTTTTTTGACGATTTTTAAATCGATTTTTTTGAAAAAAAGCATGTTTTACTTTTTTTTTTTTAAACATTTTTTTTTACATTGTGCAATGTGCTTTGTTCGCCTTTTTTACATACAGAGAGTCCAGGTTTTGAAAAGGGTTTAAGGTCACTTTATAGTATTTGTGTGCAGATAAATGTTAAAAATGCTAAAGACTAAAAATCGAGAGAATCAACGATATCGTAGAATCGCAATTTAAATCGAAATCGCCATCCAAAAAATCGTAGAAGAATCGAATTGGGAGAAAAGCATATCGTCCCAGCCCTAGTGTTTAGGCTGTTTCCAGCCCTCAAAGCCACAGACAGCGTCAGATGGCGACTCAAACATGCACCCAGAAGTTTATTTACTTCAAGCAAGCCGACATGTTTGTAAAACTAGATCTAATTCAAAGTCTCGCGGAGTCGAGACCCAAGTTGACGCTCGGTGTGTTCACCTGCAGTCGGAAGCTCCCGTTTGTCTCATAAACACAGGAATATCAACTCTTGACTTGCTTCAAGTAAATAAACTTCTCGGTGCATGTTTGAGCCACCTGATGCTGTCTGTGGAAAAAAATTGCGGCTTTGAGGGATGTAAACAGCCTGAGCAGCAGAACTTACATCCACTCCCATTCATCGTTGCCGTGGCGATGCGGGGACAGACACAACTACCGCAAAACAGGAGCGATTAAACTGAAAATCTTCAGATTCCTTCTTTTAGACCTAAAATGTTAGGAACATACAGCCCCGATTTGAATTTTCCCGGAATTGTCCTTTAAAAACAAACACACACACACACACACACACACACACACACACACAGAAACACACACACCCCGCTGCAGTCAGAGCAGTTTATTAGTCAACTGGGTTTTTTTTACAAACAGACTCTTGTGTCTGTCGTCGTTTGGCCGCAGCAGAGAAGAGAGAAACAGAAAGTCCTTGTTGTTCAGGGAAGAAGAAACAGAAACAGTGTGAACGTGACGGACGGAGTGAGAGAGAGAGAGAGAGAGAGAGGAGGAGAAAGATGAAGTTACTACACACAGTTTTAGAGCCAGAAGGACTTCCTGTGACTTTGTGATGTCACAACCAGAGGCTCAGAGGTCTCCTCTCTTCTGATTGGCTCCAGAGAGAAGCTGGAAAACTACACTGAGATGGTTTTCACATCTTCAAAGTGACCCAATCTGTTCCCTTCCTCCATCCTCCCTTCTTTCCACAATCCTTTTTCCCTTCCTTCTTTCTTTCCTTCCTTCCTTCCTTCCTTCCTTCCTTCCTTCCTTCCTTCCTTCCTTCCTTTGTCCTTACTTCTTCCTTCTTTTTGACCCAATTGACGCAATCTGTTCCCTCCCCCCATCTATCTCTCCTTCCTTTTTCCTTTCCCTCTTTCCTCCTATCTTGCCCCTTTCCTTCCTTCCTTCCTTCTTTCCCTTCGTCCTTCCTTCCTTCCTTCCTTCCTTCCTTCCTTCCTTCCTTCCTTCCTTCTTTCCCTTCCTTCCTTCCTTCCTTCCTTCCTTCCTTCCTTCCTTCTTTCCCTTCGCCCGTCCTTCCTTCCTTCCTTCCTTCTTTCCCTTCGTCCTTCCTTCCTTCCTTCCTTCTTTCCCTTCGCCCGTCCTTCCTTCCTTCCTTCCTTCCTTCCTTCCTTCCTTCTTTCCCTTCATCCTTCCTTCCTTCCTTCCTTCCTTCCTTCTTTCCCTTCATCCTTCCTTCCTTCCTTCCTTCCTTCCTTCCTTCTTTCCCTTCATCCTTCCTTCCTTCCTTCCTTCCTTCCTTCTTTCCCTTCATCCTTCCTTCCTTCCTTCCTTCTTTCCCTTCATCCTTCCTTCCTTCCTTCCTTCCTTCCTTCTTTCCCTTCGTCCTTCCTTCCTTCCTTCCTTCCTTCCTTCCTTCTTTCCCTTCGTCCTTCCTTCCTTCCTTCCTTCCTTCCTTCCTTCCTTCCTTCCTTCCTTCCTTCCTTGACCCAGGAGGACAGCAGGAGTGTTAAAGCTACACAGTTTTATCCACCTTTTTCTGAACGTCAAAAACGTAGCCTGTTTTTGCCGGTTTTGCTCTTCTGGTAGAATTTTATGTTTACGTTTCCATGGTTTCGGTAGTCGCGGTAAATGCATGGATTTTTTTTTTTTTTTTCAATAAAAATCTGTAAAACGCATGGATCATCACACCAGCTTTTAACAATGGATATCACACAAATTGACATGCGTGTTAAAAGCCAGCGTTAATAGATCCATGCGTTTACCGCAACTATGACAACGCCTGAAAACCATGGAAACATAAACGTACAATTCCACCGGAAATGCAAAACTGTCTTCCGATTTTGGCCATAGATAGGGATGTATATCGTTAGGATTTTATCGATACCGATACCCATACCGATACTCCTTATCGGTACTGATACTTATCGATACTACAACATGTAATTTAGTGTAAAAAATAATGATGTTAAAAGATTCAACCTTTTTTTTTTGTTTTGTTTTTTATTAGGGGGGCAGCAACCAGCATACAAAATTGACAGCAGAGAGGAACACCTCCTTTAAACCCTGAGCAAGTGATGATAAAATAGGATCTCCTTCTATGGATCTTGATGAATATTTAGCTTTTTTACTCTTAAAGTTGTATTGCTCTGACTCACAGCTCACGTCAGCTCAGGTGATCTGCAGGTTGTTTTCACTTCATTGCTACGACGCTGCGCCCCGTGTGTGCGTGTGTGTCTGTGTACAGCGCTGACACACACACACACACACACACACACGCTGCATCCACAGCAGCCGGTCCATGTTCTTCACGCCGTAGACCAGTCAATTTATGAGACGTGTTACCGCAGAATAAACGACACAAGCAGCTCAGTGTTTCCACAGTCGGAGTTTTCTCCTCCTTTCTTAGCGGAGTGACACCAGGTCACTCTGACACTCTGCTCCTCAGCAGCAACATGAAGCTGCTGGAGCCTCCTCTGTCTCCTCACTGACCTGCTGCTGTCGCTACTGGACACTCCCTCCGCCTCCGACATGACTTAAAGTACTTTGCTGGGTCTCGGTGCGAGGCTTCAAACACATGACGACCCGACACAGGCGAACGGACCGGGCCGGACTCGTTCGCTCCACACGCACCGTCAGGCCGTGTGTCGGCGCTGCGGCGCGGCGGCGCGGAGAGACGCTGCTGAGACTCGCCGCGGCTCGCCCGGTCCAAGTGCTGATTAGAGCGGCAGGGATCAGCTGCGGTGACCGCCGTGTAGCGGTTCTGTTGCGCTGACAGACCCGGTGGAAATTGGGGGGTGACAAGCTGCTGTGGCGGCAGTGTCATTATTACGTGACGCTTAGGGAGACGTTCAAAAAGTACCGATAAGAGTACCGTTAGTCCAGAATCTTAACGGTACTCTGGTACCGACGCAATTATGGACCGGTACCAAAAAGTACCGGTCCACGGTATACATCCCTAGCCATAGATTACGTACGGGAAAAAGGTGGATAGCCAGAAGGATTTAATGTGACTTTGTGATGTCACAAGTAGAGGCTCAGGGCCTCCTCGCTTCTGATTGGCTCCAGAGAGATTTCTCGTGGAGCAACACAAATAAAAACACAGAAGAAGGAGAAGAAGTGGAGCTTTAAATAATAAATCTCTTTTCACTCAAGAGTTTTCAGCTGCTGCTGCTTCACTGATCCTCTGAGTATGAAAACAAACCGTTGACACGGCAACAGGTGATTCTCATCTCATCAGATGAAGCTAAAGAAAACTTCTGCTGTCGTCTGTGTCTGGTCTCTGTCGTAAGATCAAATATATAAGATCACCATGGTGACGGGGATGAAATTAGATAAAAACAATTATTAGACCAGAGAAAACACAACAACAACACATTATTAAAATGATCTTTATTTAGTTTGTTGTTTTTTGTGTCACAGGTTTTTAAAAAAGGAAAAAGACTCTTGGATACTCTGGATAAAATATTTTTATTAGTTGATTGGAAATCTAATTAAAAAACAACTTTATTTGTACTTTGAGGTGTTTGTGTAGGCTATGTTCTGTATAATTAACATAAATCTTTGTGTTAATTTTCATCACATAGCTGGTTTTGAAATGAAAAACTTTGATCTGTAACAGCAGCTTTTATATAAACATTTAACATTTCAGAGCTTTTTTTTTGTGAAATGACGAAAGTATTATTAAATTATTATTATTATCAAGACTTTTTGACTCTTTGGTTGAACAGTTTTCATTGAGAAGGCAGAAAAGTTGGGAAGGAACAATGTGAAAACAGTTTAATGTGATGCATTGATGGTGTTATTGATCATGTTATTGATCGTGTGGATTTGATTTGTGTTGTTGCAGCTCTACGATAAGATCAACACCAAGTCGTCGCCACAGATCAGAAACCCCCCCAGTGATGCTGTGCAGAGAGCCAAAGAGGTGACAACACACACACACACACACACACTCTTTCTTTCTCTTTCTCTCACACACTCACTCACACACACTAACCTCCACATTGCATCTATAACACACACACCTGTCCTGTATTAACGCGACCGCTCGTCTGCTTCCTGTTCGTCCTCACGTGGTCGGTGAAGATGATTCTCTGGTTTCTGGCTTCACTCACTCTCTCTCTGTCTTTATAACGCTGTGACCTCGGCTCTAACTCCTCCTCCTCCTCCTCTTCCTCCTGCTGCTGCTGCTGCTCACCTGCTCTGGTCTTAACGAAGCTTAACTCAGTGTCAAAAGGCTCCGAACCCGAGGAACCACAGTGATGTCACAGCGTCACGTGGCGTCAGAGCTGTGAAGACGAATCAAAACGTTCAAAAAAAGTTCAAGTGAGGTTTCGTTCTGTTCTGAGGATCTGAGTTTAGAAGCAGTCGTCTGTTCTGAGAGATGATGATGATGATGAGGAGGATAGTTCAACATTTTGTCAAATTAGCCCACTGCCTAAAACTATAGAGATAGTTTAAGCAGTAGGTTTATTACCTTTAATTGTCGGTGCAAGATATTTTTAGAACGGCGGAGCAGAGCCGTGAGCTGCTCCAACAGAGCTACGCTACGGAGGCTCATTATGGGATTTCTTGGTTTCCCTCATCAAACTCATCAAATACACAATCCAACAACTCCACAACGCTCTGGTGGACAAGTTGTGAGCTGCACATTCACCACGCTATGAGATAATAACACAACGTTACCAGACAGAGTTGTTTTAGAGGGAAATGCAGAGACTGTTGATGAAAAACTGTCCCTGAAGACAACGCGCATCAGCGGTTTTGCATGAATTTCCCTCTAAAACAACTCTGTCTGGTAACGTTGTGTTATTATCTCATAGCGTGGTGAATGTGTAGGTCACAACTTGTCCACCAGAGCGTTGTGGAGTTGTTGGATTGTGTATTTGATGAGTTTGATGAGGGAAACCAAGAAATCCCATAATGAGCCTCCGTAGCGTAGCTCTGAGCAGCTCACGGCTCTGCTCCACCGTTCTAAAAATAGCTTGCATCAACAATTAAAGGTAACAAACCTACTGATATGACTATAGGGATTATGGCAATGGGCCAATTTACCAAAAGGTTGAACTATCCCTTTAATGCGACGCATCCAGCTTTTTAGATGAAAAAAGGGGGGAAAATGCGACTTATTCACTGAATTTTACCGTCAGCTCCGACTCTAGCACCAAACTAGCACCAGTGGAAAAGCAGTTTGTTGACCTCTGGAGGTTTGTTTCTGTGACTCAGGTCTTTGTCAGAGCAGCTGTAACACACACACACACACACACACACACACACACCAGCAGTGTGTTTGTGAACTGTATGTTTGGATTTGCTTTTATACACAGAGTTGCATTATGGGTCGGGAAGAAGAGCTTAACAAGGAGTGTGAAAGAACATGTGTGTGTGATCGGAGGTGTGCACAGTGAGTGTGTTTGTGTGTGTGTGTGTGTGTGTGTGTGTGTGTGTGTGTGTGTGTGTGTGCGCGTGGTTGCAGGCGAATGCACAAAGCGCTGCCATGTTTACGTTGCATGTTCTGCTGAGGGAGCAATTAAACAGTCTGAACAGAGAGGGAGGGGGGCAGTAGGGGGCAGTAGGGGAGGGAGGGGGGCAGAGTTTGTGTAACCTCGGCCTCGGCTCAGACAGAGAAAGTCATTTAGAGGAGCCGAGCTGTTGCTATGTGGCCGTGGTTCGTGTCAGAGAGAACAGCTCATTAAAGGACAATTCCGGGCAAATTCAACTCGTGGCTGTATGTTCCTAACATTTTAGGTCTAAAAGAAGGAATCTGAAGGTTTTCAGTTTAATTGCTCCTGTTTTGCGGTAGTTGTGTCTGTCCCCGCATCGCCACGGCAGCGATGAATGGGAGCGGATTGAAGTTCTGCTGCTTAGGCTGTTTCCATCCCTCAAAGCCGCAGACAGCGTCAGATGGCGACTCAAACATGCACCAAGTAGTTCATTTACTTCAAGCAAGCCGACATGTTTGTAAAACTAGATCTAATTCAAAGTCTCCCGGAGTCTCGCGCGAGACCCAGTTGCTGTGCGCGGTGTGTTCAGGTGCAGTGGGGAAAGCTCCCGTTTGTGTCATAAACTCAGGAATATCAACTCTTGACTTGCTTCAAGTGTACATTTTTTTCCACAGACAGCGTCAGATGGCGACTCAAACATGCACCAAGAAGTTTATTTACTTCAAGCAAGTCAAGAGTTGATATTCCTGTGTTTATAACACAAACGGGAGCTTCCCACTGCACCTGAACACACCAGCACAGCAACTGGGTCTCGCACGAGACTTTGAATTAGATCTAGTTTTACAAACATGTCGGCTTGCTTGAAGTAAATAAACTTCTGGGTGCATGTTTGAGTCGCCATCTGACGCTGTCTGTGGCTTTGAGGGATGGAAACAGCCTAAACAGCAGAACTTATAGGGGTGGAACCTATGTACAAGCCAACCGGCTTCGTTCCCTCCTTGCACCATTGAACTGCTAACTAAACTCAAACTCAAACTTCAATCCGCTCCCATTCATTGCTGCCGTGGCGATGCGGGGACAGACACAACTACCGCAAAACAGGAGCGATTAAACTGAAAACCTTCAGATTCCTTTTTTTAGACCTAAAATGTTAGGAACATACAGCCCAGAGTTGAATTTGCCCAGAATTGTCCTTTAACAGCTCTGTGTGTGTGCATGTGTGTGAGGCGTTCAGGTTCCCTGGGAGAGTCCGGTTCTCATGCTCCCAGTGTGAGACCAGCGGAGGCGGATCAGGAGGTTTATGGACTGAACTCAGCAGCTCCTCAGTCTGGTTCTGTTCTCAAACACCGAAGGACGAAGGAACAAACAGGAAGTTTCTTTAAAATGTTTTGTTGTTTGGATCATTTTTCCCTCTGTGAGAGTGGAGGAGTTAGTTTTGTCCCGGGTGCTGAAGCTGCTCCCCTGGGCCCTCATTTATCAACTGTGCGTACGCACAGATCTGTATCCAAAGTATGGAATTTATCAACTTGTACTTGTGCTTAGGAACGTGCGTAAATTTAAGCACAACTCTGACCATGTTTAGCGTACACACAAAATCTAGTGGTAGAACAGTGAAACTACAAATAGAACCAGTGGAGGAGTCACAGTGTTCAGCATCTCAAACTTCACACATGTTCCCTGTTTCCTAATTTAAAAAGATTCTCAATTAGTAATTTAGCAGACATTTTGAATGATTGGTGTGACAAGCTATAAACGTATACAGGTAGATTTGTGTCTTTATTATTCAATCAAAAAAAAAAAAGGTTGCTTCAATCAAAAAAATATATTTTCAATAAAAAAAAACACTTTTTTTCTTTGATTGAAAAAGTTTTTTTTGTTTGAAGTGAAGGTTTTTTTAATTGAAAATATATTTTTTGATTGAAGAATAAAGACACAAATCTACATTCATATAAAAGACAGCTTTTTTATTTCTCAGTGATCTTTCCTCTGACCCAACAGAATTAACAGCAGTTGTTACTTTCTCCTATGCAGCATTTTTTATTTTGTTGGTCACACCTGCAGCATTTAGTGTTCCAAACAGTATTTTTTGGTTTGATTCAACTTCTTCTACAAGTACCTCAATCTCGGTATCAGAGAAACTCCTCCTCTCCGGCCTCTTTGCCATGATTTTGGTGTGGGGGGAAAAAATCCATTCACACATTATTAAAGGGATTGTTGCTACCATATATGGTCAATTGGAGGCGTTTCTGAATGCAAATGACCCTAACCATGGTAGTTAGGAACAGGTGGGATTTATCATCACTGATTACTTACGAGTGTGCGTACGACCGGTGTCCGCACGTTTGATAAATACAGATTTTTTTGTACTTACACACATTCTAAATTTCATTCCTACGACAGAATTTAGAACCTTTTCTACGCACGGTTGATAAATGAGGCCCCAGGTCCTCAGGTGATCTGTACCAACCGGAGAGACAGAGAGAGAGAGAGAGAGAGAGCTGCTGCTGCTGTGAACTCTGTGCTGCTTTGTTCCCGAATCCCTCCGCTGCAGGATTAATGTGCTGCGGAGTCGGGCTGCGTTCACAGGCGGAAAGAGTTTGAACTGAAGAGCTGCTCAGGGAGAAAAACTCAGGAGAGGAGGAGGAAAAGAAAAGAAAGGAAAGGAAAGGAAAGGAAAGGAAAGGAGGGGGAGGTTCAGATGACATAATGGGAGCAGGAGGAACAAAGTGACTTCCTGTGACAACTAAGCCCCGCCCCCTCACCACCACCTGGACCACAACATCCAACAATTTTGCAGGATTTGGTTTCTCTGAGTGTTTTATTCTGAAATCTGCTCTTTTTTTTGTTTGTTTGTTTTGTTGGATCAACACAAGTCAGCCAATCAGAAGAGAGACCCAGAGCCCCCTCCTCTCTTCTGATTGGCTGACAGGAGATGGAAAACTACTCTGAGATGTTTTTTGGGTCTTAAAACTACACATATACAGTATATTGTCTAAGAAATCATCCCTTCAAAATAAAAGTCAGAGAAGGAAGAAAATATGAATGTGTTAAACAGTCGGCCAATCAGAAGAGAGGCTCAGAGCCTCCTCCTCTCTTCTGATTGGCTGACACCGACCTGAGATGTTTTTACTGATCGCCTGCTTCACCTCAGATGAACTCGGTGGTCGTGGTGCCTTCAGGGACGAGCTGCTGCGTCCGACACTGAAACACTGTCAACTAATCAGCCTTCTTCTTCTTCGTCTCCTCCTCCTTCCATCTTCCGTCTTTCTTCCTTCTCCTTCCTTCTTCCTTCTTCTTCCTTCCTTCTTCTTCCTCTTCCATCTTCCTCCTCCTCCTTCCATCTCCCTTCTTCCTTCTTTTTCTCCTTCTTCCTTCATCTTCCTCCTCTTTCCTTCTTCTTCCTTCTTCTTTTTCTTCTTTCTTCTTCCTCCTTCCTTCTCCTTTCTCCTCCTCCTTCCTTCTCCTTTCTCCTCCTCCTCCTTCCATCTTCCTCCTCTTTCCTTCTTCCATCTTCCTCCTCTTCTTCCTTCTTCCTCTTCCTTCTTCCTCCTCTTCTTCCTCTTTCCTCCTTATTCCTCTTCCATCTTCCTCCCCCTCCTTCCTTCTTCCTTCTTCCTCCTCCTCCCTCCTTCCTTCTTCTTCCTCTTCCATCTTCCTCCTCCTCCCTCCTTCCTTCTTCTTCCTCTTCCATCTTCCTCCTCTTCCTCCTTCTTCCTGTTCCTTCTTCCTCCTCCTCCCTCCTTCTTCTTTCTTCCTCTTCCATCTTACTCCTCCTCTTTCCTTCTTCTTCCTTCTTCTTTTTCTTCCTTCTTCTTACTCCTCCTTCCTTCTTATTCTTCTCCTTCCTCCTCCTCTTCTTCCTCCTCTTCCTCCATCCTTCTTCCTTTTTTCTCCATCTCCTTCCTCCTCCTTCTTCCATCTTCTCCTTCCTTCTTCCTCCTCCTCCTTCCTTCTTCCTTCTTCTTCTCCTTCCTCCTCCTCCTCTTCCTCTTCCTCCTCCTTCCTCTCCTTCGTCGACCTACTCACCTGTCCGTTGACCTCAGTCTAACCTCCGTCAGGAATCCAACGCTCTCTCTCGTTCTTCAGCTCTTGATACTAATCTCACATCTCACTCTGATTGGCTGCTGCGTCCGTCCGTCTCTCCTCCTCCTCCTCCTCCTCCTTCCTCCTCCTCCTCCTCCTCCTCCTCCTCCTCCTCCTCCTCTTCCTCTTCCTCCTCTGTGACCTCGTACACGTTCCCCTGTGACCGACGGTGTAACTTCTTCTCCTCCCTGTGTCTTAAAGAGTTCCTCCCCGGACGAAGCAGCGAGTGGCGCTTTGAAACATCTGGAATATGTAAGAGCTCATCATCAATCATCACACAACATCTGTCTGCTGCATCAACGCACTAACGAACGAGCCGAGGCCGAGGGTCAAAAGGGGGCGAGGAGCCTCTGCACACGGCCATCACTGCTGTTGTTGCTAGGTTACACTACTACTACGGCAACATCTGCAGCAGGAGTCAGCGGCGTTAATAACACACTTAGTGATGTCACGATTATAGATTTTCTTGTTACGATTATTGTCAGAGAAATAATCGCGGTGTTCAGATTATCACGATTATTATGCATTAGTTAATTTCCCAACACTATGAATGTGTAAAATCAAATATAGTCTAAATAATTACGAAGCTAATTATTTACACAAGATATTTTTAAGTATCTATTAAAGGGAGACACTACAGGTGAATAGGGTATAAAATTTTAAGTAACAGATATCACCATGAAACTTCCCAAGTTTATCACTTACATTAAAGGGATAGTTCAACATTTTGGCAAATTGGCCCATTGCCATAATCGCTATAATCATAGCAGTAGGTTCGTTACCTTTAATTGTCGGTGCAAGCTGTTTTTAGAACGGAGGAGCGGAGCGGCAGGCTGCTCAGAGCTATGCTACGGAGGCTAAAGGAATTTCTTGGTTTCCCTCATCAAACTCATCAAATACACAACCCAACAACTCTTTCGTGGACAAGTTGTGACCTGCACATTCACCACGCTATGAGATAATAATGGAACGTTACGAAACAGAGCCGTTTTTGAGGTAAATACAGGGTAAATACAGAGTCTGCTTGCTGAAAAAGTGTCCCTGAACGCAACGCGCATCAGCGGTTTTGCATGAATTTACCTCTAAAACAACTCTGTGTGGTAACGTTGTGTTATTATCTCATAGCGTGGTGATTGTGCAGCTCACAACTTGTCCACGACAGCCTTTTGGAGTTGTTGGGTTGTGTATTTGATGAGTTTGATGAGGAAAACCAAGAAATTCCCTTAGCCTCCATAGCATAGCCCTGAGCAGCCTGCCGCTCCGCTCCTCCGTTCTAAAAACAGCTTGCACCGACAATTAAAGGTAACGAACCTACTGCTATGACTATAGCGATTATGGCAATGGGCCAATTTGCCAAAATGTTGAACTATCCCTTTAAGAGAAATATTTTTTGTATGACAAGTTTTGTCAAATTTTATGTTTAAATATGGCCTTTAAAGACTTGTACTGTAAAATTCCATAGATTATAATGTAACTCATACTTTTACGATTGGTTGCGGATACAAAGGAAAAGACAATTTTAGAGCCTCCATAATTGTTCAGGAGAGAGAGAGCTTTACAATGATACCTGACATGACATGGGTCAGACTAACTTTTGGTGAATTTAGGAGAAATCTACTGACGAAAGAGACAAATTGAAGTAAAATAAAAACCTAAATGCGGATTTTCTACCATTTTGTTTGACCTTTTTGAAAGAGAATACATGTTACGGAAGAAAAATAGCCAAAAATCTCAAAATTGATCAGTGCATGAAAGATCTGTGTTTTTGCCTGTAGAGTCGCGCCTTAATAAAGGACCAATTATATTCCCCAGGGGGAATTAACTGTCATCTTTACCAAGTGTTTAAGTTTATTTTAAAGCAGAAGTAAGTGGTCCGGTCTTTTTCGCTAATGCTGCGTTCCAGGCCGGCTTTTGAAACCGTAAATTACAGCTTCAAGTCACAACTTACGACTTTGTAGCGTTCCAGGCAACCCACTCGTGTTTTTCCGACCTGTTTTACCGGTGAAAGTCACTATAACGGCCACTCGTAACTTCCGACCCGTGAACTCGTACCAGATCGAACTGGTACCACTTCACGGTCGGAAAAATACGAGTTTCCTTGAACGCACCATAACAGTCCTCGTCCCTACGTCGCCACATTCAAGGCGTTCCTTGGCTGCACACACAGCCCTGCATGCCGTTCTCTCTCCTCATTGGATAAAAACTGTAGGATACGATAAATGTTTTCTCTTCGGCTCAGAGCAGAGCAGAGGGACTGACAGACCCGTGTTTCAGACCAAACACTCTATGTAAGTGATTGCTGTTGGAAGATAGAACTATTTAAGACTTATATTAACACAAATATATCACTTACTTCTGCTTTAATCTTTTTTTTGTTTGTTTGTTTAATTACAAATGACATGCAAACTTTTAAATTCCTACCGATTCAATGTTACATTAGGTAACTGGACCAGTATCTGTGCATTTATTTACCTTTACTTTGGTGCACATTTGTCAAGACGGTTCAGACATAATTTTTTTTGGAAAGTGACGGTATTTAGGAATCTTAATTGTGGCGTTTAATACCGCGATTAATTATGAAAGCAAGTAATTGTGACATCCCTATAACACACTCACACACACACACACACACACACACACACACACACACACACACACACACACACACACACACCTCTACAATGCTGCATTCACCAGTCAGGCGCAACATAACTGGAACTGACATGAAACCGTGTCAGAAGGAGGAGGAGGAGGAGGAAAAAGAGGAGGAAGGAGGAGGAGAAAGAGGAGGAGAAAGAGGAGGAGGAAGAGCAGACTTTGATTGACGTCCAGTCTCGGCCTCTGATTGGCTGAGGAGATGTAAAGGGGCGGAGTCAGGGGAGGTTTGAGAGGTTTGAGGGGGCGAGGTCGCTCTCATTACGCTGTCCGAGGTGCAGCAGGTACAAGTGGGTGCTGAGGTGTGTGTGTGTGTGTATGTGTGTGTGTGTGTTTGTATCTGAGCGTGTGTGTGTGTGTGTTTGTATCTGAGCGTGTGTGTGTGTGTGTGTGCGCGTACGTGTGTGTGTGTGTGATCTCTAACCCGACTTCATCTCCAACTCGTCTTCAGGTGCTGGAAGAGATTTCCTGTTACCCAGAAAACCACGAAGCTAAAGAACTCAGACGGATACTGACCCAGCCGCACTTCATGGTGAGTCCACACACACACACACACACACACACTCACACAGACACACACACAAAAACACACACAAACACACACAAACACACAGAAACACACACACACTCTGCGTCCTCCTCGTCTCTGTCGTATTTCTCAGCCGGGTGCAGGAGGCCCCTTCCTTCACAAACACTGCAGACGAGACGTAAAACAGTGGAACTCTGTATCTGTATCTGTGTGTTTAATCTTTATTGTGATTTTATCTCATGTTGATGATAAAAAATGATTAGTTTAACAGTTTATTGATCAGTGATCAGGATTTCATTTTTATTTATTGCTTCTATCTATAGACTGAACATGTTTGCAGTTTGTTTTCATCGAGTTGTGGAAGTTCAACGCAGTTCACAACACAGTTAATCTCATTTAGTTTGATGTAATTTGTGTTTTTACCATACAACCTGGAACGCTCTGCAAAATCATCTGAAACTTTTATCAATAGGACAATTTAAAACCATAACTACATCTTATTTTACCTCTAACTGCTCCTGCTTTTAACTACACTTATGTTTCAACACTGCAAAAACTCAAAATCTTTCCAAGAATATTTGTCTTATTTCTTGTCAAAATGTCTCATTTCCAGTCAAAACTAATCTCTTTCCACTTTAAATGAGACTCATCACCTAAAAATGAACTTGCTTTTAGATCATTTTCACTTGTTTCAAACAGATTTTCAATTGAAATAAGTATAAAAATCTGCCAGTGAAAGCACGTTCTTTATGCTTGTAATAAGAAAGAAAAACTTGCTCCACTATCAGTTTTTTCTACTTATTTTAAGTGAAAATCTGCTTGAAATAAGTAAAAAGTGTCTAAAAACAAGCTACTTTTTAAATAAATGATATGAATGAATGAAGGAATGAATATAATACTATATAACTTAATTTAAAAATAATAATTTAATTTCTAAACTTAACTTATGTTGTGTTTTCTTGTTGAAGTTCATGAACTTTCTCTGTAAAAAACAGTTTTTAAAAAAAAAGTTCAGTAAATGTGTTTTGTTTCTACAGTCGATTATTAGTTGTGTTAAATTAATATTTGTCTCAATAATAATAAGAAGAAGAACAATTTTATTTATGTTTTTTAGTAGTCGTTTTTATTTCCTGCAGTTTAACGTGAGTCCCTGAATGCAACATCAGAGACAAACAGACAAAGATGAAGAGATTTATTTTTAATCATTTCAATCATCAGTGACTTTGTTACCGTGGACGACGATGTTAGCAAAGGGTTAATCAGGAGGAAGAGAAAGTCCCCCCCTCCTCCTCTCCTCCTCCTCCTCCTCTGTTAATCCTATCACATTAATGCATCTGATTTCCACCTCTGATCAATGAGCTGCTCAGTATCAGACAGACAGACCCAAACAGGGAGGGAGGGGGACACAGGACACAAAACAGAAGGAGGGAAAAGTTTATCAGGATGAAAAGATGAAGGAAAAGAGGAGTAATCAAGACGGATGTGAAGGAGGGAGGGATGAGGAGGGGGGAGGAGGAGGAAGGTGTGTGTGATGTGATGTGTTGTGTCGGGTCAGAGGCCCGAGAGAAAGAGAGGGAGGGAGAGTTTTAACCACTCATTCATTCACATAAAATGAATACACTTCCTTATTGCACGTAAGTTTTGTAAAAAAAAACAAAAAAAACAACAACTTAAAAACAAAAAAAAGAAAGACAGCGAGAGAGAGACAGAGAAAGAAAGAAAGAAAGAAAGAAAGAATGAAAGACAGAGACTTTTCTTTAATTAATTACACTTCCTTATTGCCCATAAAACCATCATTAATAATAACGTTACTTCACAGAGAGAGAAAGAAAGAGAGACAGACAAAGTAAGTAAGACAGAGAAAGAAAGTAAGTAAAAGAAAGAAAGAAAAACAGAGAAAGAAAGAAAGAAAGAAAGAAAGAAAGACAGAGAAAGAAAGAAAAACAGAGAGAGAAAGTAAGTAAGACAGAGAAAGAAAGAAAGAAAGAAAGAAAGACAGAAAGAAAGACAGAGAAAGCAAGACAGAGAAAGAAAGAACGACAGACAGAAAGAAAAAAGAAAGACAGAGAAAGAAAGAAAGAAAGAAAGCGAGACAGAGAAAGAAAGAAAGTAAGACAGAGAAAGAAAGAGAGACAGAGAAAGTAAGTAAGACAGAAAGAAAGTAAGTAAGACAGAGAAAGCGAGACAGAGAAAGAAAGAACGACAGACAGAGAAAGACAGAGAAAGAAAGAAAGAAAGAAAAACAGAAAGAAAAAAGAAAGACAGAGAAAGCGAGACAGAAAGAAAGAAAGAAAGCGAGACAGAGAGAGAAAGAACGACAGACAGAGAAAGACAGAGAAAGAAAGAAAGAAAGAAAGAAAGAAAAACAGAAAGAAAAAAGAAAGACAGAGAAAGCGAGACAGAAAGAAAGAAAGAAAGCGAGACAGAGAGAGAAAGAAAGAAAGATGGAGAGAGAGTAGTTTGAGAGAGAGTTTGCTTTGGCAACACTGTATTTTAACGGTCATGCTAATAAAGCTTTGAGTTGAGTTGAGTTGAGTTGAGTAAGAGAGCTTCATGTGAGTTGATAGTTTGATGACGTCGTCACTTCAAAATCTGGTCAAACATCAGTTTGTCTTAGACAAAAAGAACAGAATTTCCCATGATGCCGAGCTGCAGCTTCACTTGTCCTGTTGATCTTCTCCTCTCTCTCTCTCTCTCTCTCACACACACACACACACACACACAGACACACACACACACACACACACAGCATGGACGGATTAGTTAACCCCTTCACCCTGTTCTCATTAGGACACACACACACACACACTGTGAACTTCCTCTGTGTCTCAGAACATGAAGTTTCTGTTTGTGTTGATGGAGTTTGACACGAGAGTCAGAGGCGTGTGTGTGTGTCTGTGTGTGTCTGTGTGTGTGTGTTCCCCTTTTCCCCTTTTTGTTAAGGGTTGATTGTCGTCTTCCTCCAGTTTGTTAAATTGCCTCTGTGGTTGTCTCCACACACACACACACACAGACACACACACACACACAGACACACACACCTACCTGTGGAGCAGGAGAAACCTCTCTCACTGTGACGGAGTAAAAACTTATGAATGAATCGTGTTTTTCTCTCTGAGGCTCGTTCAGCTGCAGCTCAGAGTTTTAGAGGTTTTAGATGATTGAACTAGTAACTACTGTTTATTTAACAGGGACGATACATACAGTACAACGTTGCCACGAAAAATGGGAAAATGTGATGCATATAAGACGTCTAGCTTCAGCTAATTTGCAGTCTTTGTATTAAATAAAGGTTTTATTAAAATAAAGGTTGATTGAAGCTTGATGATGGGAACTGTGTGTCGTTGTAAAACCTCACCAAAAGGATTACATTATTAGTTACTGAATAAAGTAACGGCGTTACTAAAAACATGTTACTACCGGTGTTTGATCAGTGTTTGATCAGTGTTAATCAGTGTTTAAAGGGATAGTTCAACATTTTTGGCTCATCAAATACACAATCCAACAACTCCACAACGCTCTGGTGGACAAGTTGTGACCTGCACATTCACCACGCTATGAGATAATAACACAACGTTACCAGACAGAGTTGTTTTAGAGGGAAATTCATGCAAAACCGCTGATGCGCGTTGCCTTCAGGGACAGTTTTTCATCAACAGTCTCTGTATTTCCCTCTACAACAACTCTGTCTGGTAACGTTGTGTTATTATCTCATAGCGTGGTGAATGTGCAGGTCACAACTTGTCCACCAGAGCGTTGTGGAGTTGTTGGATTGTGTATTTGATGAGTTTGATGAGGGAAACCAAGAAATCCCATAATGAGCCTCCGTAGAGTAGCTCTGAGCAGCTCACGGCTCTGCTCCGCCGTTCTAAAAATAACTTGCACCGACAATTAAAGGTAATGAACCTACTGCTATGACTATAGGGATTATGGCAATGGGCCAATTTGTCAAAATGTTGAACTATCCCTTTAAGTAGCGATTGATCAGTGCTGATGTTGATTAGTTCATTATAAACCTGTTGTGTCTGTATCTGTAGAAACATGTAAACGATGAAAACTAAACTTGTGAGATGAGAAACGTTCCTCAGCTTTGATCCTGTTGCCTCTCTGTATCCATGACGACGGTCTCCTCACTGACCTGACCGTGTGTCCTGCCCCGTCCTCAGGCCTTGCTGCAGGCCCACGACGTGGTGGCCCACGAGGTCTACAGCGACGAGGCTCTGAGGGTGACCCCGCCCCCGACCTCGCCGTACCTGAACGGAGACTCGCCGGAGAGCAACAACGGAGACATGGACCTGGAGAACGTCACCCGGGTCCGACTGGTCCAGTTCCAGAAGAACACGGACGAGCCCATGGTGCGACAGCTGCACGCACACACACACACACACACACACACACACACATGTTCATGTTTTGTATAAATAATATACAACTATCCAGGAGCGGTGGGAATTAGGGGTGGGAGAAAAAATCGATTCACATAAATATCGCGATATCTTTTTTGACGATTTTTAAATCGATTTTTTTTTTTTGAAAATCGATTTTTTGCAATATTGTGCAATGTGCATTTGTTAGCCTTTTTTACATACAGAGAGTCCAGGTTTTGAAAAGGGTTTAAGTTCACTTTATAATGGAGTATGTTAATTTATAGGCTCCTACAGTATTTGTGTGCAGATAAATGTTAAAAATGCTAAAGACTAAAAATCGAGAGAATCGGCAATATCGTAGAATCGCAATTTAAATCAAATCGCCATCCAAAAAAATCGTAGAAGAATCGAATCGGGAGAAAAGCATATCGTCCCAGCCCTAGTGGGAATCTTTTACTATCTCACGATTAGATTAGATTCTGATTTTTGGGGCTACGATTCGATTCAAAATCGATTTTCGATTCAAAACGATTTGATTCCTAATGATTTCTGCTTCAGTCTGTCGGTGTTAAAGGATCCTCATGATCTACTCCAGTCTACTCCAAATGTTTTTCACATTTATTGAGTTTTAAACATTTATTCATGCTTTGATGGAATTGTTGAAACTGTTGCATAAAAGCAATATCACATATTGCTTAAGTAACACAATTAAAAGTGCCTCTTTATTAAAACAAAATAGTGCAGTTAAACATGCTGCCTTTTAAATTCTAAAGCCTGCCACACACATAAAGATTTTATAAATTTCAACCGATTTTTTATCTGTGAGAGACCCCACACATGAAGATAAAAAATCTGTGATTGAACAGTTTTGATCGTATTGTGTGTGGTGTGCTGCGATATTCCAAACACAACACACCACACACATTAAGATTTTTCAGAATCTTGACCCTCTGGTCAGAAAACAATCCGGCATCAGCAGCGATACCAGGGGTGTCGTTGTAGCTACTCTTTCGGGTCTATTTCCGGAATGGACAATGAGAGCGACGTACATTTTTTTTTAATGAAAGCGGGACACGTCAGCCTTTACAACGATCCCATCTGTGTGTGTCTGTGTGTCTGTGGCTCCGGACGCCGAGCAGTCAAGCAGCTGTCCAATAGGGAGCCGTGCGCTGTCACATGACGGGCTGTGAGCGGCGGTCACATGATCGTTTAAACATGGCTGCTGGCTATGATCGCTACCGTCTTTGCTATCGGCTATCAGGAAATCTCCCGTGTATGCGTGAATGTCTGTGTGAACCTCATGTAACACCAGGGCTGCACCGTGGCTCTCTGTGAGGTTGCCGGTGTTGTGTGGAGAAGTGGCTTGTTGCCGCGAGCAGCATGCAGAGCTCAGCAAGCAGAGCTCGGTGAGCAGGCACTTCTCCACACAACACCGGCTCTCCACACACAAGATGACTTTTGATTGAAACGGCCACCGAAGTCGGCCCCGATAATCGTAAATATTGAACATGTTTAATACTTACGATTATCGGCGCCGAACGTTTTCCGAGCCGATTGTCGGGGGAATTTTGACTCTTAACACACCACACACTACAAGAGAATCTTATAAGATAATCTTAAGACCTTAAGATAATCGGGCGGTGTCTGTCCGTGGTCGGAAGGGGGAAAATCGGGGCAAAATCAGCCCGATTATCTTTATGTGTGTGGCAGGCTTTAGGAAATGGAGGCCGACAGCAGCAGATTTGTTTCATTTTTTTTATTTTTTAAAATCGATTTTGGGACATTTTATATCGATTCTGAATCGTATTAAATGACAATTGCGATTCTTATGTGAATG
>NC_140927.1:30470592-30483637 GCF_045865225.1 Trachurus japonicus | reverse complement strand
TTTTTTGGCACACCCCTACTATCCAGAGACTTTGATTTTAATAACATAAAAATACCTGTATACGTACAAAGATATGCACTGTTACATTCTTATTTTTCTTCTTTTTTATATTGATTGATTGCCATTGCACTATTATATTATATTTTTAAATCTACTACCAACCTCTCTTGGTTTTAAATATATATTATGCAAATAACCAAAGGTACATAAGAATTTCACTGTAATTACTTGTAATTATATGTGACATAGAGTTAAGTAAGTAAGTATGTTTCCTCACACACACAAACACACATATTGTCTCATTCACTGACTCTGACCGTGTGTGTGTGTGTGTGTGTGTGTGTGTGTGTGTGTGTGTGTCGTGCAGGGCATCACGCTGAAGATGAACGACTCGAACCACTGCATCGTGGCCAGGATAATGCACGGAGGGATGATCCACAGACAAGGTAGAGTTAGTTTTCCCATGATGCATTGTGTCTCCTCATCTTCACTTAACGAGGAAACAAACAGACAAACAAAAAAAACAAATAAATATACACAAACAAACAAACAAACAGCAGCTGTTGAAGGTAAAAACACGTTTCACTGCAACAGATAATTAATCCCAGTCGATTCATCTCATGGTCTGACAGGGCCGTTGTATAGGGGAGAAAGGTGATGATAACTCTAGGGGCCCAGCGCCCAGTGGGGCCCATAAAAAACCCCAGTAGTCTAATCTTTGTATGACTGATTTATTCTGCGTAAGACCCTGACTAATACTCATAGTACACTGTAAAAACTCAACATCTTTCCAAGAATATTTGTCTTATTTCTTGTCCAAATGTCTCATTTCTAGTCAAAACTAATCTTTTTCCACTTAAAATAAGACTCATCACCTAAAAATTAACTTGTTTTTAGATAATTTTCACTTAAATTCACAATAAATAGAAAAATCTGCCAGTGAAAGTAAGTTTTTTGTGTTTGTAATAAGGAAGAAAAACTTGCTCCACTATCAGATTTTTTCTACTTATTCCAAGTGAAAATTTGCTTGAAAGAAGTAAAAAGTGTCTAAAAACAAGCTACTTTTAATATGATGTGCCTTATTTTTAAGTATAATGAGATTTGTTTTGACTAGAAATAAGACAAATATTCTTGCTAAGATACTTGAGTTTTTGCAGTGTAATGCTGCATTAGCATCAAAACAAAGAAGGCTAAATAAAAAACGATAATACATACGTAGTCTAAGAAAAAAAAAAGGAAAAGTTAGGGGGAGGGGCCCACTTTAGTATTCTTTAAGGGGGCCCAGAATTCCTAGCAACGGCCCTGTGGTCTGAGGTAGAGTTCCTCTGCTGCAGCTCTGGAAGTGTGTTGTTCTACTGTGTGTGTGTGTGTGTGTGTGTGTGTGTGTGTGTGTGTGTGTGTGTGTGTGTGTGTGTGTGTGTGTGTGTGTGTGTGTGTTGTGTGTGTGTGTGTGTGTGTGTGTGTGTGTGTGTGTGTGTGTGTGTGTGTGTGTGGTTTTAAACGTCTGTGTCTCTCTTCAGGAACGCTGCACGTGGGAGATGAGATCAGGGAGATCAACGGCATCAGCGTGGCCAACCAGACGGTGGAGCAGCTGCAGAAGATGCTGGTGAGTGGGAGAGAGTGTGTGTTGTTTCTAAAGTAATCTAATTGTAATTGAATACAGTTACTCATATTTTGTATTTTAAAGGGATAGTTCAACATTTTGGCAAATTGTTCCCATTGCCGTAATCCCTATAGTCATAGCAGTAGGTTGGTTACCTTTAATTGTCGGTGCAAGCTGTTTTTAAGAACGGCGGAGCAGAGCCGTGAGCTGCTCAGAGCTACGCTACGGAGGCTCATTATGGGATTTCTTGGTTTCCCTCATCAAACTCATCAAATACACAATCCAACAACTCCACAACGCTCTGGTGGACAAGTTGTGACCTGCACATTCACCACGCTATGAGATAATAACACAACGTTACCAGACAGAGTTGTTTTAGAGGGAAATACAGAGACTGATGATGAAAAACTGTCCCTGAAGGCAACGTGCATCAGCGGTTTTGCATGAATTTCCCTCTAAAACAACTCTGTCTGGTAACGTTGTGTTATTATTAGTAGCATTACATGTGCTTTTAATTTATGTGTCCCCTATGGTCCTCCATTTGTCTGCAGACGATCTGTTAATCAATCAATGGACCAATCGTGTGGAGCAAGTGGTGATGAGATTGAAACACTGTGTTAACATGAAACCTGTGTGTGTCTGTGTGTGTGTGTGTGTGTTTACAGAGGGAGATGCGAGGCAGCATCACCTTTAAAATTGTGCCAAGTTACAGGACTCAGGGTTCGTCGTGTGAGGTAACGTCTCCTCTTCCTCCTCTTCATCATCCTCCTCCTCCTCTTCCTCTGACTGGGACTCTTGATCTGGTTACTAACTGCTCGCCTGGTTACTGAGTGTGTGTGTGTGAGGCTGTGCAGTGTGTGCAGTGTGCGTGTGTGTGTGTTCTGCAGTGTTTCTGCTGCTGGGGCTCGGTCAGATTTAATCAGCACACCAATTTCACAACCAAGATACCGGAACCACCTCCACCTTTACCCCCCGACCCCCCAGGAATGAGCCACACCTCTCTGTGTGATTCCCAACCTGACCGACACACACACCTGTGTACATACACACACACACACCGTACAGCTCAACATCAGAGCAGTCGTTCCTACACATTTGAAGTTTCCAAATTCCACCCTTTTTCCAGACTTCTCGGTAAAAAAAACTCTAATAATTTGTGATATTTGAGTAACTAGTTGTGCATTATATATAAAGAAATCATGCAATTAATCATTTGTTTTCATTATTCTGAATGTGTGAATGCCATTATGTAACCAAATGGTTTCCAGGAGATTGTACCTATATATACAAAAATAATTAACCGAGATAACTTCAGATAAGACCAAACCCAGATAAGTATTAAGATAAATATATGTCCATTAAATAATTTCCATTTTCCATACTTTTCCAGACCTGGAAATGTATAAAATCAAATTCCATGCTTTTCCATACTTTCCATACTTGCGTAGGAACCCTGTGTGATGTTTGTTTTTGTTGCTTTATGGAACAAACGTGCAGCAGACAGATGTTTTGTAGAGAAACATCTGCACAGAGCAGCTGCTACAGACAGACAGACTCATAATGTGGAGCAGCTGGAGAGCCAGATGTTTCCCTCAGCAGCTGGAGGAGGAGACCAAACATGGACATAGACATAAACATTCCCTCCATACTCAACAGGGTTATGAAAAATAATTTAAAAAAAGAATGAATAAATAAATAGAAATAAGTAAATAGCGGGGGAACACATATACTAAGTTAAATATACAAACAAACACACGTAGAATGCAAAAACATTGCATGTCGAGGGTGATCAGAGAAAAAACGAAGAAATAAAAACCTAAGATAAACAGATAAGTAAACTCGACTAACCCTAACCCTGCTCACAGTGTCTAATAAACTAGTTATTAAATCTTATAAAAGTCAAATATGGAAACTTAAAGGAGCCAAACTTTATTTCTATAGCACCTTTAACCAAAGTGCTTTACAATGACTAACAAATACAACTGCATATAAATACATAAATATAAATAAAGGCACAATGAAATAGATATAACATCTATAAGAAACTATGGCTGTATTCGAAACCGCATACTATACTGCTAGTACGTACTGATTTGGCCAAAATGCAGTATGCAGTATGCAAACAAAAGCAAAATCTGCAGTATGCGAAAAATTCCCAGATGTCGTACTGATTCGGAAAATATCTCCAGTATGCATCTGACCAGTCTACATCGCGTACTGTATCCCACAATGCAATGCTCCCCTGACGTCTAAGCGTAACCAAAGACGGTAATGAAGTATCTTTGCGGTTTACCGTAACTATGTTATATAGTTTAATAAAATAAAACTTGATGCAGATCGGTTCATTGTAAAACATTTATTTATTTTTGTAAATGTGGTGATTTCTGTACGTAACGTTAGGCTCCAGAGCCCCGAGGCAACGCCGCTCTTCTGTCCAATACACACAGGAAGCTTCACTTTTCATTCAAACAAACTTCTGCTACTGCCACAATTGTTAGATTTCATCAATGAGACCAACATTTATCTCCTAAAAATAATTTAACCAGCCGGTGGTAAACCTCTAAAAACCTGCGGGTAAGTTAATTAGCGATCGTTTGCTCCCCCGGGATGACGACGAAGGTTGGCCGGCCGAGCAGCTTCTCCAGACTGGCTGCTGCCTCTGTGATGTCCCGGTCGCTGCGGAGCTTCACTTCTCCGAAAAACATCGGAGCAAACTTCTAAACAGCCGTCATTTGGATAAACTGGCCGTATATTTGGGATCTAAACAGTTAATTTCTCGCATGAAAAAATATTACAACTTAATAAAGTTCCATAATAACAGCGCTAGAGCGGGAAATAAAACAGCTTTTCGCCTGTTTTACAGCTACTGCTACCGGTTGCCGCGAAATGCATTCTGGGAAACTTGTACTGCAGTGTGAACGGCGTCAGTCTGCTGAAGTAGTATACTGAATACCACATTCAGTATGCAGTATACAGTACATACTAACGCAGTATGTAGTAGGTAGTACGGTAGTATGCGGTTTCGAAAACAGCCAATGTGTGGAAGCAAACCCCAGTGTTCACTCTTTAAAGCCTCCTTCAAAATAAAGTGCCACCAAGTGATTTAGCAACAGCCATTTCTATGTGAGTGTTTAGTTCTGAACAATAACGTGATGGTCACAGCTGCTCTGTTGCACGTTTAACCAGAGTTTAGATAAATGTAGATAACCGTTTAACAAACACACTGACTGCAGGTCTGCTGCTGGTCCGTCCAGTCTTTGTTATTTTGTCCACACAGACGTTTTTTACGCAAACTGACGCCTACGAGCTGAAAACCACAGAGAAACAGAGACGGCCAGAAGAACCTGAGTGTTGACTGACAGGACAGAGAGAGAAGAATGTAAAGATATAAATAAAGACATAAAGAGAAGGCAGCAGCAGCTCAGACAGTAAAAACACAGCACGACAGTAAATAGAAGCTGTAAATCTCAGACGCTGCTGCCCGGTGTCGCACAGTCCGGCGAACGTCAGATTTCCGAGGGGCCTCGAACCTGGCACCTGTCCAGGTGAAACCTCCTGTGTAATTACACTGCAGAGTGGCACACATGCAGCTAAAAGTGGGTCGTCGTGGTCGTCGTGGTCGACTTTATTTAAAGCCTGAAAACTAGAACGACCCCGCTACATAGCTGAGCTTTTATTTTGAAAAGAATCGTACTACCCACAAACCACAGCAGCGCAGCCACGCTTTGAATCCATCCTCGTTCACTCAGGACACAGACGAAGAAGACGAAGCACACGAAGAATCATCTATTTACAAACATTAACGTTGAATATTGATATTGAACATTAATTTTATTATGTTTAATGAGCTGATTTTACTCATTAACATAATTACGATGCGTTTATAAACCTCCATATTTCAGTTTCTATCTCATCTTGTTACCTTCTGGTAACACTTTACAATAAGGGTCCCTTAATTAACGTTAGTTAGTACATTATTAAGCATTAATTAACTGTTTACAGATATATTAACAATCATTATTATGTATTAGTAATAATAAGTAATAAGTAATAAAAGTTGAATAATGTAATAAGTTATTATTATGTATGCATTACTCAGCATTAATTAACACATTAGTTTATATATTAATGCTTAATAATGTTAACTCTTATTGTAAAACTCATCAACATCAACTGATTCATAAAATCGTTTATTCAGGTCTGATCTCGGCTCCTCTGGTCGTCCACACACACACACACACACACACACGCACACACACTCAGCCAAAGTGATGACCTCATGGTGTGAGCGGCTCAGATCAATCAATCAATCAAATTTTATTTATATAGCACCTTTCAAAGCAATAAATGCTGTTCAAAGTGCTTTACATTTTGATTGGAAAAGTATTTAATAGGAGTATATACTGTATATAAGAGGTGAAACAAGAAGAATAACATGGAGACTAATGCACAAAGATTAAAAACAACAATAAAATATAGCAATAGTAAAAAATAACAACTTTTAACAACAATAAAATTTAATAATAATAAAAATAGAAGAATGTAAAACTGTAAAATAGAATAAAATCACTATGAGACTAAAACATAAAAGCCAGATCTCATTACGTCAACACTGTGGTGGCTCTCTCTTCTCTCCATCGCCTCTGCTCTCTGCCCAGGAGTGTGTGTGAGTGTGTGTGTGTGTGAGTGTGTATAAGTGAGTGTGTGCGCGTGTGTGTGTGTGTGTGTGTGTGTGTGTGTGTGTGTGTGTGTGTGTGTGTGTGTGTGTGCGCGCTGCTGACCTGTGTGTTATTATTTCAGAAAGAGTCCCCCACCACCTCCAGGCAGTCTCCTGCCAACGGCCACTCCAGCATTAACAGTTCTATCTTGGTAAGGACCCTAAACCCCCCCAGAACCCCCCCCCCCCTCACACACACACACACACACACACACTTGAAATATTTATTCATGCCCACACTGCAAAAACTCAAAATCTTTCCAAGAATATTTGTCTTATTTCTTGTCAAAAGTAATCTGTTTCCACTTTAAATAAGACTCATCACCTAAAATCGATCTTGTTTTTAGATAATTTCACTTTTTTCAAACAAATTTTCACTTGAAATAAGTAGAAAAATCTGCCAGTGAAAGCAGGTTTTTTGTACTTGTAATAAGGAACAAAAACTTGCTCCACTATCTACTACTTTTTAATGTGATGAGTCTTATTTTAAGTAGAATGAGATTGTTTTGACTAGAAATAAGACAAATATTCTTGGTAAGATATTGAGTTTTTGCAGTGCACATAAAAAGAAAGTACAAGGGTTCTTGCACAAGGGACATAAATCCTGCCAGTGCAGTCAGATACTGAACACAGTTACATATGATGAGCTACAGGTCAGATAGAAAGCAGACGTCATTCAAGGAAACAGAAAACACCGTCTCCTCCAGACTGAGCGGCCGATACTGCGCAGTACCTCGCTACACTGCAAAAACTCAAAGTCTTTCCAAGAATATTTGTCTTATTTCTTGTCAAAATGTCTCATTTCTAGTCAAAACTAACCTCTTTCCACTTAAAATAAGACTCATCACCTAAAAATTAACTTGTTTTTAGATATTTTTTACTTGTTTCAAACTAATTTTCAATTGAAATAAGTAGAAAAATCTGCCAGTGAAAGGAAGTTTTTTGTGCTTTGTAATAAGAAAGAAAAACTTGCTCCACTGTCAGATTTTTCTACTTATTTCAAGTGAAAATATGCTTGAAAAAAGTAAGAAGTGTCTAAAAACAAGCAACTTTTTAATGTGATAAGTCTTATTTTAAGTATAATGAGATTTGTTTTGACTAGAAATGACATTTTGACTAGAAATAAGACAAATATTCTTGGTAAGATTTTGAGTTTTTGCAGTGTAACTGTTTAGCTCTTCTGTTTGGGAGGCCGGTGTAGGTAAGTAGAAAAATCTGACAGTGGAGCAAGTTTTTTTTTTCTTATTACAAGCACAAAAAACTTCCTTTCACTGGCAGATTTTTCTACTTATTTCAAGTGAAAGTTAACTTAAAAACAAGATCATTTTTAGGTGATGAGTCTTATTTAAAGTGGAAAGAGATTCGTTTTAAACTAGAAATGAGACATTTTGACAAGAAATAAGACAAATATTCTTGGAAAGATTTTGAGTTTTTGCAGTGTAGAGCTGTCCATGTCACCCCCCCCACACACACACACACACACACACTCCCCTCTGCCTCCGGTGCGTCTCATCTGTCCCGTCGTCGTGTCCTGGTGTCTCTATACATGCAGCTCGTGTCTCATCTTCTGTTTTTATTTTCATTTGGACTGTGGCAGTAGCATTATTAGCATTATTAGCATCATTAGCATTATTAGCATCATTAGCATTATTAGCATTATTCCAGAGCCTCTGAGTCGACCCCGTGTCGTCATGCCCCCCCCCCCCTCCTCCTCCTAGTTAAAGGCCCCGTGTCCGATATCTCAGTTCACAAATTGGTGTGCCTTCCTGGTGACGCTGCTGCTTCCTGCTGCCGCTGCCGCTGCTCGCCACGACACGCTCGGCTGTCTGCAGTCGCCGTGGAAACTCCCTCTTTCTGTCTCTCTGGACAGATGCAGACTCTGTGGTGATGATGCTGATGCTGCAGCAGCTGCTTTGCTCGCTCTCTGCTTGCACAGCTGGATCTGCTTTAACTCTTCCTCCTCCTCCTCCTCTCTGTCTCTCTCTCTACACTGCAAAAACTCAAAATCTCACCAAGAATATTTGTCTTGTTTCTAGTCAAAATGTCATTTCTAGTCAAAACAAATCTCATTATACCTAAAATAAGACTCATCACGCTTGTTATTAGACACTTTTTACTTCTTTCAAGCATATTTTCACTTAAAATAAGTAGAAAAATCTGATAGTGGAGCAAGTTTTTCTTCCTTATAACAAGCACAAAAAACTTTCCTTTCACTGTCAGATTTTTCTACTGTTTTCAAGAGAAAATTTGTTTGAAACACGTGAAAATGATCTAAAAACAAGTAAATTTTTAGGTGATAAGTCTTATTTTAAGTGGAAAGAGATTAGTTTTGACTATAATTGAGACATTTTGAAAAGAAATAAGACAAATATTCTTGGAAATATTTTGAGTTTTTGCAGTGCATCTCTGTTGGGTTTTTTATTTTTTTTATTTCCATCACCAGTCGTCAGGTTTCTGATGTGCAGGTGCATGCTGGGTGCTCAGGTTGGATGGAGTGTGTCGTCCTCTTCTGCTTTTTTTGTTGTTTTTTTGTTGTCGTTTCTTTTGACTGTTTCCTAAAACTTGTGTTAACGACTGTGTGTCTCTCTGTCGTCGCCATGGTTTCCTCCACAGGACTTGCCCTCCACCCTGCAGCCCAAAGGTCGACAGGTGAATACAACTCACTCAACTCAACTCACACTGTCGCACACTCCCTCCTCCTCTCCCCTTCATACACAACCAGTCTGTGTCTTTACCCCGCCCCCAAACACACACACACACAGACGGACACACACACTCATTCTCATTCACAAGATGCTGTTTTGTTTCCATGGCTACCTCTGACGTACGTCTTTCCAGAAACACCTGAGCTCAGATGAAGCTCTTTAGAGATTTAGAGATCGAACCAATCAGAACCAGTCAGAGCGGTTTAATGCAAATGAAACAGTGTCTATGTGTGTGTGTGTCTGTGTGTGTGTGTCACCAACAACACACACATACGTCTTTGTGACCCCCCTCCTCCCCCCCTTCTCGCTCCTCACCTGTTCTCTAACGACCACACCTCATACACTCGTCACACAGCAGCGGTCACATGGTGATAGATAAATAAATATTAAAGGAGACTTATTCTGCCCCCTTTTCCACAAATTAAAATATTCCCCAGGTGTCTTAAAGACTTATCTGTGACATGCTTCGGTCGAAATCCCCCAAGGATCAAACATCACAGCTCTCTCTGTTCAAAACAGCTGGTTTCAGTGCCTGTCCCTTTAAATGCAAATGAGCCACTGCTCGCCAGGCCACGCCCCCTTCTACCGGTACCAGGTAGGGGTGGGATTATGCAAATTTGAAACCAAGTTACATCACTGGAAGACAACTGAGGGAACAGCTCGCAAAACCACATGGATTTTATATAGGGGAGAGCCGGGTCGATTGATACACGGGACGATTGATACACAGCGATTTCCTCGAAAACCACACAAGCTTGAGCCGTCAGATTTTGTCACTATGTTCAGCACTCAACACCGACCAATCCTGGGAAAGCTTGTGAAATTACGTCACGCCATTCAAAAGTTATTAGCGCGAACCGGTTTTTGACTACGGAAAGTAAAATGTTAGGTGCGGTAGTTTTTTTGTGATCAAAAGTTGTATTGTGTGTTTCATGCAATAATAATATGACCTAACAACAGATGAATTCGTACATAAACAGGTCCTAATGTATGCAATGTCATAGTTTTGAAGTTTAGAGGCAAAACAGGTTGAAGTGTCAGTAGTCGCTGCAGCTGTTTCAAATGTCCCTCACACCACCGTGCGTAGTGATTGTTCACACTGCGCGATCAATATCTGTATATAAATCACCAAATTAATAGCCTAACTGTTTTGCAATGAACAACAACCGATTTGAATGAACAACATGTATTTTTAATAAACACCACATATTTTTAATGTTCGTGTTTATGACATGAATCAACAGATAGGCTATTCAGCAAAGTGAGGGGAAAATGCCGAGGGTAAAATGACAATATGTTCAACTGTGTATTCATAAACATGACTTAGGACAGGGAAATAAGTAGGCTAAATGAAATGAAAATGCAGTTGTCCAACAACTCGTACAAAAGAAGAAAGGCGAGTTTAATCGAAATGCGGATCTTGACAATCACGCACGGGACAAAAATATTTTTTTTGACCTATTTATATTGTGAGAAATTATGTGACATTTTGGCAATAACTAGTACACTAGTATGTTGTCCGATATGCTGCATAAAAAAAAGAGTAAGGTCAGTAGTTTCTGTTTAAAACGCTGTTTCAACCGTCCCTCCTCTGTGTCTCAAACGACCCGCATAGGTGGGGCGTTTGAGACAAATGTCAACTTACGTTCAAAGTTATAAAACAGCGCGATCATCCAACATATGTGTTAAATTACACTTGTAACTAAGAGAATACACATGTGAGTTGTTGATCACATGATAAAAATGTTTGTGTACATAACGTCATCTTTGAAAAAGACGTTTAAATGAAAAGTGTATCAATCGACCCGCCTCTCCCCTATGATATAAAAGTAAAAGCTTGAGATCCTTTAAAACCTTTTCCGATATGGGACCTTTAATGAGCCGACAGGTTGCTGTAGCTGATGAAGCTGGTTGAAAACGGTTTAAATTGTCATTTTATAGAACAAATCTTCTTGTTGTTTACAACTACTTCCGGGTAGAAAACCAACATAAGAACAATAGTGATGGACGAGAGTTTCGCTAGTAGTCATTTTTCATGTCACTGTATCACCGTTTAGACTAATCTGATGTTTGTAAAGTTTATAAAACCAATGATTGGACAAACATTACTATTTACGTGTGCACATTTTTGTAATTAGTCATGGTTATTATAGATTAGCCGGGCTAACGGTTAGCTAGCTGTTTAACTTTAATAACTCAGTGACTCAATAAACGGTCCATGAACAAATATTTTTTCCAGCGGATATCTGAGTAACAACATGACTGAGCTAACTGGAGTAGTTTCATGTCGTGTCCCACAACGGGAGGGTTTTAACAGCTGACGTCCTGCTGTTAGCTTAGCTACCGCCGTTAGCTTTGCTATCGTTAGCTGTCCCTGTCAGCTGAGCCACTGATGCTTTCTAGACACTGTGATTCCCCCAAACTGAATAAATACAACACATAGCAACACAAAACACACACACAGAAATAGTAATGTTTCTTAAATCATTTCAGATTTGTCTAAACGGTGATAGGGCGTGAAAAACATGATATACTGTAGCTAAACTCTCGTTCTTCTCATTCAAATTACGTACTGGTTTTCTACCCTGAAGTAGTTGTAAACAACGAGGCAATGGGTCTATATAATCTTTAAAATATTTTATTTACACAGTGATATCACAAACTAGTGAAACAGAAACTAGTGACTCCTGAAATCTGGATTTAGTCCATTTCTACTGATCCAGACTCAGAGCATGTGACCTCTGCTGTGCTCATCAGCTCGTCACTTCACCTGTATGTGTGGTGGTAATAACAGCACCGGCACTGTTACACCTGCAGAGTTCAGCCCCCCACCCAATAATAACCACTGATCCCAGGTCAGACGAGAGCAGGAGTTACAGGAACAACAACCCCCACTATAACAACCTCCCACCCATCACCAACTCCCACAAAAATAATCCAGTCCCGTCCCATCCCATAAGAATGACTCCCGTCCCGTTCCCATGTTGTGGTTTTTTTGGGGCCAGATTCAGTAAAAAAAAAAAAAATTCAATATACAGATAACACTATGATAAAATCGTGAAAAGACTTAGAGTCAGTTAACTGGTTAATTAAGCAGTTACAGTTCATATGTAACTGCAAAATTAATAAAAAAATTATATATATATATATATATATATTCCAGTATGGAGCGGCGAATAATATACACGAAAGAAGACCAACTTCCGGTATTGATTGGACCTATGAACGCCTTTTTCCCTGCAGACGGGTACTCATCGAATCCCATGGGAATCGCGTTAAAGGACAATTCTGGGCAAATTCAACTTGGGGCTGTATATTCCTAGCATTTTAGGTCTAACAGAAGGAATCTGAAGATTTTCAGTTTAATTGCTCCTGTTTTGCGGTAGTTGTGTCTGTCCCCACATCGCCACGGCAGCGATGAATGAGAGCGGATTGAAGTTCTGCTGCTTAGGCTGTTTCCATCCCTCAAAGCCACAGACAGCGTCAGATGGCGACTCAAACATGCACCCAGAAGTTTGTTCACTTCAAGCAAGTCCAGAGTTTATATTCCTGTGTTTATGACACAAACGGGAGCTTCCGACTGCACCTGAACACACCGAGCGTCAACTTGGGTCTCGACTCCGCAAGACTTTGAATTAGTTCTAGTTTTACAAACATGTCGGCTTGCTTGAAGTAAATAAACTTCTGGGTGCATGTTTGAGTCACCATCTGACAAAAAAAAAAAATTACGGCTTTGAGGGATGGAAACAGCCTAAGCAGCAGAACTTGCATCCGCTCCCATTCATTGCTGCCGTGGCGATGCGGGGACAGACACAACTACCGCAAAACAGGAGCAATTAAAGCCTGTGCATATTGCACAACATATTTGCACAACAATTTGGAATGGCAACCCTTAAAATGGTGCGGGAACATGAAAGGTTGGCTCGGAAAATTGCAGATTACAGAAACCACCTACGGTTCAGTCTGAAATGCAGACAACAAAGGCTTACACCAATTAGCCTACGCTTAAATTCCACTATG
>NC_140927.1:30388092-30465592 GCF_045865225.1 Trachurus japonicus | reverse complement strand
CATTTTTTTTTTTTAAATCCCAGTTTTCCAGTTGACCAGTGAGACGAGATCCCAGGAAACTGATCAATAATCAATATAAATAAAACACCTGCAGCGACAGCAACAGCAACAACAGCAGTGTGTGTTGTTCCTGCCTGCACATCTGTCCAGCTGTTGTATTTTGCTGTGTGTGTGTGTTTTTTACTGCTGTTGTAATGAACCATGTGATGATGATGATGTGACTCCTCCTCCTCCTCTTCATCTCTCTGCTTCCTCCTACTGAACGGCCTCTCTGCATGTAAGTAACCACCAGTGACAGCTCCTCTATCTATCTATCTATCTATCTATCTATCTATCTATCTATCTATCTATCTATCTATCTATCTATCTATCTATCTATCTATCTATCTATCTATCTATCTCTTCTGTTTATTTCTTTATTAACCCTTTAGCTGCCACTGTCACTGTCGTCTTTTCAGTTTTGTCTCTGTTGCCGTAGAGATCAACAGAAAACGACACAAAGCTGAAACTGTAGCCGAGTGCGTGTCACACCTTGTTGTTGTCCTGTTTGCTGTGATGTTTGTTTGTTTTGACCCGTTTTCTAATCAGACAGTGAAGTACACACACACACACACACACACACACACACAGACACACACACACACACTGTAACTGTAACTGTAAACGTTTGTCCGCCACCTGTTGCCTCGGCGACCCCAGTGACTTGTGGGTAATATTGTGTTTTGCCGGTCAGCAGCCGGAGGAGTCGTGTCGTGTCTTGTCGTGTCGTGTTACAGCGGCCGAGGACACGACGTACAGAGCAGAGGGAATCAAACATGTGACGCTGCGTTTACACAACATCAGAGCTATAAGCAGGATTCAGCTGCAAACAGAGAAATAAAACTGTGATTTAACCCACGAGCTCAGTTCATCAGTGAAGATCAAAGAGAGATTTTCTGATCGTCTGTCAATAGTTAATAGTTTATTTCTCTGTGGAGATTTGAAGCTTTGAAGAAAATAATTAACACTCAGAGTAAAGAGTCAATAAATACTTTCAAAGCTCTGTCGTGTAGTGTCAATTAAGCAATATCACACGAGAGGGAGTGATTATCTGCGGCCTGCGGCCTCGTGCCTACGACCGAATCACACCCGTGCTGATAAACAGTACAACAGCACGACCTCGGATGTGATATTGCTTTTATACAACAGAGCTACGAGCGCATTTTATTAGTTAACAGTAATAAGCTACAGTACAAGCATAGACTGTAAAAAGAATGGACGTAGCGTCCGTGACGTCACCCATTGGTTTGGGGGAGTCTGTTTTGTGCCGCTACTACGGGGGTTTGAACTGCGCCATGTTGGATTCTACTTGCCATATTTGGAGCGGTGCGGCCGTTGGCCAGCCGAGAGCCCGCCCACTGGCCTCGAAGCAGCGGTCTCCGGACCTGTCACTCAACGTTTCCGCGCCCTAATTGGCCAGAACTTTAAACCTAATAATAGTAAAACGGTAGAGTTTTTAAAAAATTCACCCCCCTCAGAGTGTGTGCGGGGGTAGAAACTATCGGTTGAGACCAAAAAAATAAAATGTACCAGGCTGTAAATATGTTTTTTTAAGCTGTAAAATCGGCTATTTTAACATGGGGCTCAATTGGAGTTGCTCCCTTCTGACACCAGCCCCCAGAGGAAGCCCAGGGGTTTGCAGTTTTTTGAACGCGGAAGTGAGCTTCACTTCTCAGACCGACAACTGCCCCCTTGGCTACAAGAGATTATGATTTGTTTGTTTCTTTAATCATTTGGCTCCCCCAACACAAATAGTTCCGCAACTGGAAGGGAGACAAGGCTGTTGCCAGGCAACACGTAAACATTTCCTACTAGCTTGCTACTAGCTACAAGCTGCTATGTATGTAAACACAGTTGAAGTTAAGTAGCCTAGCTGAGCTACGTGGCTAACAACAGCTAACGCTAATATCAAAACACATCACCGTCAAAACGCTATGAGGTTACCACACAGAGTTGTTTTAGAGGGAAATCCAGAGACTGCTTGATGAAAAACTGTCCCCGAAGGCAACGCGCATCAGCGGTTTTGCATGAATTTCCCTCTAAGAAAAAAGAGAGGATTGCCCACGCACTCTTTTAGGATGTCACAGTGATTTTGTTTGCACTTGCACAAACGTTTTCAACCGTGTGGTCTTCTTCAGAGGTAAATTCATACAAAACCACTGATGCGTGTTGCCTTCAGGGACAGTTTTTCATCAACAGTCTCTGAATTTCCCTCTAAAACAACTCTGTCTGGTAACGTTGTGTTATTATCTCATAGCGTGGTGAATGTGCAGGTCACAACTTGTCCACCAGAGCGTTGTGGAGTTGTTGGATTGTGTATTTGATGAGTTTGATGAGGGAAGCCAAGAAATCCCATAATGAGCCTCCGTAGCGTAGCTCTGAGCAGCTCACAGCTCTGCTCCGCCGTTCTAAAAACAACATGCACCGACAATTAAAGGTAACAAACCTACTGCTATGACTATAGGGATTATGGCAATGGGCCAATTTGACAAAATGTTGAACTATCCCTTTAAGCAACACGTTTTCTATAGATACACCAACAGTTCAGATAATCAGGGTTTAATCAACTGCTGGTTTTGTTTCCGTGGCAACAAGGCTCACATAGAGAGCTACTGTACGATCAGATATTGATCGAACACACACGTCTGATCAGCTTTAGGTCGAGTCACCGCTCCACTTCCTGTCTCACACACACACACCACCACACACACACACACACACACCTGTAGTTACACACCTGTGTGTTTTAGAGCCGCTCGCTCTCTCGTTCTCCTCACTGTTGTTACTCAGCTCGCTCATCCACACCTCCACTCACTCCCTCTCTCCCCCCTCCCCCTCTCTCTCTCTCCGTCCAGTGTTCGACCAACTAGACCTGGTGACGTACGAGGAGGTGGTGAAGCTTCCTGCCTTCAAGAGGAAAACACTCGTGTTGCTAGGTGAGTTCATCAGAGGCGAGGAAACCATGGCGACCAAACTGCTGCTGTCGTTGCTCTCTGGCTCCTCCTACAGGTGTAGAGGGAGACTCACTATTACCAGTGATGGGAATAACAGCGTTTAAAATAGAACAAATCTCCTTGTTGTTTACAACTACTTCCGGGTAGAAAACCAGCATGAGAAAAATAAAATGGTGACTGACGAGAGTTTCTAGTAGTATATCTCTTTTTTTTTAGTTTAGACTAATCTGATGTTTGTAAAGTTTATAAAACCAATGATTGGACAAACATTACTATTTATGTGTGCACATTTTTGTAATTAATGATTATCAACCAGGCTAACGGTTAGCTACCTGTTTAACTTTAATAACTCATTGACTCAATAAACGGTCCATGAAAAAATATTTTCTCCAGTGGATATCTGAGTTACAACATGACTGAGCTAACTGGAGTAGTTTCATGTCGTGTCCCACAACGGGAGGGTTTTAACAGCTGACATCCTGATGTTAGCTTAGCTACCGCCATTGGCTTAGCTACCGCCGTTAGTTTAGCTACCACCGTTAGCTTAGCTACTGTTAGCTGTCCCTGTCAGCTGCAGCCACTGATGCTTTCTAGACACTGTGATTCCCCCAAACTGAATAAATACCACACATAGCAACACAAAACACACACACAGAAATAGTAATGTTTCTTCAATCATTTCAGATTTGTCTAAACGGTGATAGGGCGTGAAAAATATTATATATAGCTAAACTCTCCTTTGTTATTGATCTCATTCAAATTACGTGCTGGTTTTCTATCCGGAAGTAGAATGTAAACAACAAGGAAATTCGGTCTATAACTAACAGTGCTACTTTTTTTCAGTAAGGGGTAATCAAAAGAGTTACTGTTAGTTACAACTTACTTTACTTGTAATTAATGACTTTTATCATACGTGCCCAACACTGACTGTTACAGCTCTGACAGTGAACTGACTCACCTTGTCGTTTCACCAACCAGTCAAATGCAATTCATTTTCGATAAATATATCGTTTTGTCTTTATAGTTATTGTGATATTATTATTTAGTGGTCGGCTCGCCCAGCGTTTCCTAGTTTCGTTTTTTCCGGACGCTGCCCGGCGGGTCATGGGAATAACACTAGTTGGCGTTGTTTATGGTCAGAACTACGACGGTATCTGATCGTCTTCCAACCTCTGACTTTCATTCTTGATAAATGAAAACGTTCTTGGCAAATGTTTTCGTTTTCGTCCATCTTGCGCCAGTCCAAGAATTTCACCGTGCACGCCGCAGAGGCTCATGGGAAATGGCAAAATGTTTAATTGTGAACTGAACTTTGAACTAGCTCATGTAGAAAGTGAAGTTTCTCAACACTGTGAACAGTCCAGTACAAACATTTAAATGTGAAGTGCATAAGCAAGAATAGAAGGAGAGACTAAGTCCTATAGAGGAAGGTGAACCAGAAACAAGAGCAGGATGTTTGGAAATGAGCAAACAGAGGATTTAAAGAGATGAAAAGAGCTTTTAGACCGAACTGAGCAGAGGAGATTATTCCAGTCTGATGGAGCTTTAAATTCTTCTTCTTCCTCTTCAGGTGCTCATGGCGTCGGCAGAAGACACATCAAGAACACACTCATCACCAAACACCCCGACAGATTCGCCTACCCCATCCCACGTAAGACACACTCACACACACACACACACACACACACACACACACCGTCTACAAACACACAGGGTTCCCATGCATCCTGGAAAACCTGGAAAACAGCTGACCAATCATCTAGTCATGGAAAACACATGGAAATTGAGAAAAAGGGGTAAAATGTCCTGGAAAAGCTTGAGTTGTCCTGGAAAATTATTTATCACATCAGCTACCAGAGCTCTATTTGATTTCTTTAGACCCCACTAAGGATTTCTTTTCCAAAGATGTGTCCAGAGAGAAAAAGAGAGATGTTTTAGGTGTGGTTTAAAAACAAAAACATGTTTTTGCGATGTTCTACACTGCAAAAACTCAAAATCTTACCAAGAATATTTGTCTTATTTCTAGTCAAAACAAATCTCATTATACCTAAAATATGTATATTTATACATATACATACATAGTTATACATAAAAAAGTAGCTTGTTTTTAGACACTTTTTACTTATTTCAAGCAGATTTTCACTTGAAATAAGTAGAAAAATCTGACAGTGGAGCAAGTTTTTCTTCCTTATTACAAGCACAGAAAACTTGCTTTCACTGGCAGATTTTTCTACTTATTTCAAGTGAAAATTAGTTTGAAACAAGTGAAAATGATCTAAAAACAAGTTCATTTTTAGGTGATGAGTCTTATTTAAAGTGGAAAGAGATTAGTTTTGACTAGAAATGAGACATTTTGACAAGAAATAAGACAAATATTCTTGGAAAGATTTGGAGTTTTTGCGGTGTAGTTAGATAAATTTGTCTTAATTTCTGAGCACGTAAGATATTATTTCATAGATAAGTTGGAGCCATATGTTGCACATCTTTAAATCAAACTTTTTGGGGGTGAGAGAAATGAAATAAATATAGAAACAAACTGGTTGAATGTACAAAATAAAGTACAACTGTCGAACTACAACTTCTCCAAAGCATGAATGGGACGGGGCGATGTGTAAGGCCTAATAGCATGTCTGTCTGACTGTAGCAGCTGAAAATGTCCCAGAAAATGATTACAAGAAAAGAGTGGGAACCCTGCTCACTGTGTGTGTGTGTGTGTGTGTGTGTGTGTGTGTGTGTGTGTGTGTGTGTGTGTGTGTTCGTCCCACAGACACGACCCGACCTCCGAAGAAGGACGAGGAGAACGGGAAGAACTACTACTTTGTGTCCCACGACCAGATGATGCAGGACATCAGCAACAACGAGTACCTGGAGTACGGCAGCCACGAGGACGCCATGTACGGCACCCGGCTGGAAACCATCCGCAAGATCCACCAGCAGGGGCTGGTCGCCATCCTGGACGTGGAGCCACAGGTCTGTGTGGCAAGCCATTTTAAAGGGATAGTTCAACATTTTGGCAAATTGGCCCATTGCCATAATCCCTATAGTCATAGCAGTAGGTTTGTTACCTTTAATTGTTGGTTCGGTGCTCAGAGCAACGGAGGCTTGTGGGATTTCTTGGTTTCCCTTCATCAAACTCATCAAATACACAATCGAACAACTCCACAACGCTCTGGTGGACAAGTTGTGACCTGCACATTCACCACGCTATGAGATAATAACACAACGTTACCACACAGAGTTGTTTTAGAGGGAAATTCATGCAAAACCACTGATGCGCGTTGCCTTCAGGGACAGTTTTTCATCAAGCAGTCTCTGTATTTCCCTCTAAAACAACTCTGTGTGGTAACGTTGTGTTATTATCTCATAGCGTGGTGAATGTGCAGGTCACAACTTGTCCACCAGAGCGTTGTGGAGTTGTTGGATTGTGTATTTGATGAGTTTGATGATGAGGGAAACCAAGAAATCCCATGAGCCTCTGTAGCGTAGCTCTGAGCAGCTCACGGCTCTGTTCCGCTGTTCTAAAAATAGCTTGCACTGACAATTAAAGGTAACGAATCTACTGCTATGACTATAGGGATTATATTATGGCAATGGGCCAATTTGCAAAAATGTTGAACTATCCCTTTAAACTAAGTTTTGACTAGGCGAAATGATGTTGTAGATATCTCAAACTGGAATTACTATTAGTCGTAATTCAGTTGCAGATATCCGTTATTCACATAGCGGATATCTGCAACTGAATTGGAGATATCTGTAATGACAAACCTAAATACATGAATGGTGTCATTTGTCCAATAGGAAGAATATAGCTGTGGATCAAAACTGAATTACAGATATCCTGAATGAAAAATCCAACTATTCAAAATGTAATTACGACAAGTCAGAAAGACGACGTTGATATCTACAATGTTCATTCCGGAGAGTCAAACTTTTAAAGCTTTTAAATGTCAAATCCGTTTGTGGAGATGTATTGACTCTAACACCTGGTTCTCCATCAGGCCCTGAAGGTCCTGCGAACGGCAGAATTCGCCCCGTACGTCGTGTTTATAGCTGCACCAACCATCACACCAGGAATCAATGAGGTAGGAGAACACACACACACACACACACACAGTGATACTCTACTGTCACTGAACTTGATGTGAATTAATCCAAACTACAGCTCCACGTCCTCGCTGGTTAAAAATATAATAGGAAACAATTTCACTTTAATAAAAAAAAAAAAGAAACTGATGGAGTTTAAAAGTTTGGAGTAAAACTGATGAGTTGTTGTTTCTGCTCTTTTCTGGTTTTCAACGTTGGTTTTATTTCAACTTTTTCGAGTTTGATACAAGAAGAGAAGCTGAAGCTACGAAGTTATTATTTAAAAGTAAATTTTAAAAAATGAATAATCAATAATCAAAATATCAGTGATACTACGACGGAGTATTAGGGCCACATTGAGAAAAAAAAAGAAAAACACAAACCTCGAGAATAAAGTCATAAATTTACAAGAATAAAGTCGTACATTTACGAGAATAAAGTCGTACATTTCATACGAGAATAAAGTCGTATATTTACGAGAATAAAGTCGTACATTTCATACAAGAATAAAGTCGTAAATTTACAAGAATAAAGTCGTACATTTACGAGAATAACGTCGTACATTTACGAGAACAAAGTCGTAAATTTACAAGAATAAAGTCGTACATTTACGAGAATAAAGTCGTACATTTACGAGAATAAAGTCGTACATTTACGAGAATAAAGTCATACATTTCCTTCGAGAAAAAAGTCATAACATTACGAGAATAAAGTCGTACATTTCATACGCGAATAAAGTCGTAAATTTACAAGAACTTCATTCTCGAAGTTTGTGGTTTGTGATGTTTTTATTTGTCGATGTGGCCCTAATACTCCGTCGTCGTAGTGATACAGAGCAGATTCACCTGTTCATTTATAATATGTAAATTTCCTGCTCACTGATTCTAATCAGACTAATCACACTCATCTATTCATTATTTTCATGTCTAATTTGTTTATTTGTTTATTTTTACATCTTATTGTTTATTAACTGGTCATTGATATTTTTTCTTTAACTTGTTCAGATTCTCTCTCTCTCTCTCTCTCTCTTCACTAACCATCATTTACTCTGGTCGTCATGAGAACAAGCGTCTCCGTCTCTCTCTCTCTCTCTTTTACATTCATCCTTTTGCACTCCTTTATTTCTGCATGCTGCATGTGTGTGTGTTGTTGCCGCCGTCGCCGTCATCAGACGCCTCGGTGGTGTCGAACGCTGCCTGTGAGTAACACCTGACCTGTGTGTGTGTGTGTGTGTGTGTGTGTGTGTGTGTCCTGGTCACTTCTCTGGTCAGACTGTGTGTGTGTGTGTGTGTGTGTGTGTCAGAAAATAAAACAAAAAAGGAAAAAAAATGCAGCTAAAATCATTTTCATTTCATCATTTTCACATCCTCACACAGCCTTCACTCTGTCTCTGCTAGGTTCATTTTGATCATTGCAACTTCCTGGTAAAATAATAATAATAATGATTAAAATGAATGAAAATGAATGAATTAATGATTAAATTATTATTAATTCATTGTGCTGGAGGATTTTTTTTATAACACATAGTGATGATGGAGAACATACAGCATCAGACTGTTTATTTACCAGACACATGGGAGATTTGACTGTTACAGTCGCATTGTAGCATAGAAGGTAAAAAATGAAAGGTATAAAATATAAAAAAAACCAAACATATAGAAATAAAAAACAAAGAGAGAGAAAGACGTTCTGTATAGTTATGTGCTAAATTATTCCAACAGTATATCTATAATAATATACACACACCAATGAACGTCATATGTCTAAATCTGGTTCATGTTCAGTTTAAAGGGATAGTTCAACATTTTGGCAAATTGGCCCCATTGCCATAATCCCTATAGTCATAGCAGTAGGTTTGTTACCTTTAATTGTCGGTGCAAACTGTTTTTAGAACGGCGGAGCAGAGCCGTGAGCTGCTCAGAGCTACGCTACGGAGGCTCATGAGATTTCTTGGTTTCAAACTCATCAAACTCATCAAATACACAATCCAACAACTCCACAACGCTCTGGTGGACAAGTTGTGAGCTGCACATTCACCACGCTATGAGATAATAACACAACGTTACCAGACAGAGTTGTTTTAGAGGGAAATTCATGCAAAACCGCTGATGTGCGTTGCCTTCAGGGACAGTTTTTCATCAAGCAGTCTCTGTATTTCCCTCTAAAACAACTCTGTCTGGTAACGTTGTGTTATTATCTCATAGCGTGGTGAATGTGGAGGTCACAACTTGTCCACCAGAGCGTTGTGGAGTTGTTGGATTGTTTATTTGATGAGTTTGATGAGGGAAACCAAAAAAAATCCCATAATGAGCCTCCGTAGCGTAGCTCTGAGCAGCTCACAGCTCTGCTCCGCCGTTCTAAAAATAGCTTGCACCGACAATTAAAGGTAACGAACCTACTGCTATGACTATAGGGATTATGGCAATGGGCCAATTTGACAAAATGTTAAACTATCCCTATTTGAGTTGATTTAACTGTATTGAATCAGCACAAACACACAGAGCTTCACCTGTCAATCAGTGTCTAACTCCTCCTCCTCCTCCTCCTCCTCTTCCTCCTCCTCCTCCTCCTCAGGACGAGTCTCTGCAGCGGCTGCAGAAGGAGTCGGAGATCCTACAGAAGACGTACGCCCACTACTTCGACCAGACCATCATCAACAACGAGATCGACGAGACCATCAGACACCTGGAGGAGGCCATCGACCTGGTCTGCACCACCAGCCAGTGGGTCCCCGTGTCCTGGGTCTACTGACCTTCTCCTCTTCCTCCTGCTCCTCCTCTTCCTCCTCCTCCTCCTCCTCCTCCTCCTCCTCCTCTTCCTCCCATCACTCCCAGTTGAAACCAGAACAAAGACAAAACAGCGATGGGAATCAAACGTCTCCACACTGCACTCGATGGACAAAACACCCTCAGCGTCTCGTGACAGCGACCACAGCGTTCAGCCCCAGACCTCCTCTCTTCTTCTTCCTCCTCCTCCTCCTCTTCTTCCTCCTCCTCCAGCAACAACAGCAACAACAACAGCGGCTGTCGGACTCTTCGCCCTGACACTCGACCTCGTCATAGTGTTGTAAAAAAACAAAGAAAAAACAGAGTTTAAACAAAAAAAAAAAGTGAATATTGTCATGTCTGTTCTAGCTAGGAGGCAACATTTTTGTAGATGTTTGTTTTAAAGAGACAGTACTGCTCCTCCAACGCCATCAAAGCCCCCCCCCCCCCCCCCTGCCCCTCCCCCCACCCACGCCATCAAAGCCCGCCCCCACCCACGCCCGCCATCACATGGTCGTCCTGTCGGCGGTCGGGCGGCGTCAGACTGAAGTAAAAAGCACAGAAACAGACTCCACCTGACGCCTCCTTCGCTGACCTTCTGTTCTTTTCTACGCTCAGATTATTACATCCTCATGGTCTGTTCCTGTTGTTAAAGGGATAGTTCAACATATTGCCATAATCCCTATAGTCATAGCAGTAGGTTCGTTACCTTTAATTGTCGCGTTGCAAGCTATTTTTAGAACGGCGGAGCAGAGCCGTGAGCTGCTCAGAGCTACGCTACGGAGGCTCATGGGATTTCTTGGTTTCCCTCATCAAACTCATCAAATACACAATCCAACAACTCCACAACGCTCTGGTGGACAAGTTGTGAGCTGCACATTCACCACGCTATGAGATAATAACACAACGTTACCAGACAGAGTTGTTTTAGAGGGAAATACAGAGACTGCTTGATGAAAAACTGTCCCTGAAGGCAACGCGCATCAGCGGTTTTGCATGTATTTCCCTCTAAAACAACTCTGTCTGGTAACGTTGTGTTATTATCTCATAGCGTGGTGAATGTGCAGGTCACAACTTGTCCACCAGAGCGTTGTGGAGTTGTTGGATTGTGTATTTGATGAGTTTGATGAGGGAAACCAAGAAATCCCATAATGAGCCTCCGTAGCGTAGCTCTGAGCAGCTCACGGCTCTGCTCCGCCGTTCTAAAAACAGCTTGCACCGACAATTAAAAGGTAACGAACCTACTCCTAAAACTATAGGGATTATTATAGCAATGGGCCAATTTGCCAAAACGTTGGACTATCCCTTTAACTCTGGGTACATACACTTTACACCTGCCCCCCCCCCCCCCCTGCAGTTACTGTCTCTTCTAAATGAATCCATCAATGTTTTAGAGATTTGAATGAGGTTATCATGCATGTGGACATTTGCAAGCTTCCATGCTGTCAGTCAGTCAGTCAGTCAGTCAGTCAGTGTTTCCCCCCGTGTCCCTCTGTAACCCCCCCCCCCCTCCCTCTCCCCCTCCCTCCCTCCCTCCATCCACCCCCCAAACCCTCCCCAGAAACTAAAGACAAACATGTGCTTAAAAAAACAAAAAAACATTCCAGCTGTTTGGAAAAACTGAACTCAGCCAAGGGAAGCAAGAGGAGGCAAGAAAAAACGGACGTTGACTTGACACCTATGCACATCCCTTGCATTTCGGGTGACATTTCTAAACCACAGATTTATAATAATAACAATAATAATAATAATAACAACAATGATGATGATGATGATGATGATGATAAGTAATAATAACAACAATGATTGAAAAAAACAAAAAAACGAACAAAAAAAAAGCGATCGACCATGTAGTGAGATGTGTTTGTAAAAAAGAAAATCAAATAAAAGTCTTGATTTTTTTTTTTCTTTCCTCTTTTTGATTTGTCATACACTAATAAATGAAAAAAGAAAATAAATGAGAATAAACAGGAAGAATTTCACCTTATTCCTCATTCGCCCGTTTCAGAAATGTCAGAGTTTCGGTGTCTGATCCAGTTCGACTGTGGACGAGAGATGAAAAATGCTAAAGAAAAGATGGACTTTTATTCTGAAACTGTGTAAAGAAAGAAAAAAAACGCCTGCAAAACAAAGTGTGTGAACTCCATCGAGGGACGAGGAGGCAGCGTGTGACCGCGAACAACGTGACGGACTGACGTACAACTCTCTACCCAACCCCCTCGACCCCCCCACCCTGTGTAAATGATACGAGTTCTTCAGTATGAACAGTTTTTTAAATATATTTCCTTTTATGTGTTGGAAAAACAAACCCTGGAGTGGCTCTTCTTTGGTTTTTATTTTTATTTTATTGATTTTCCAACTGCACACGAGCATCACTTAAGCTGACTTACTGGATCAATTCAATTGTGATCCAATTCAATATTGATCCATTTAAAGGGATACGCCAACATTTTTTTTTTTTACGTGTCTTGCCTCACTCCCGAGTCCATGACCAGCAGATAGACACCATCCTTTCGACTGTGCGTGCAGTAACAAGGGAGATAGAGCCGTATCGTCCGTAATTAGCTTAGCTCAAACACTGGAAGTGTATGGGTAGTGTTAGCCTGCCTCCCCTAACACCCGTTGCCCTTTACATACAGAAAACCATGAGGATAGAATTTGTGCTTTTACTTTGAAACAGGAAGCTAACCTACCCTCGATGTAGCTAGCTTGAACCAAAATAAACCGTCTTTGCTTGAACCCTCCGTTTTGACCGATCTCGTCCCGTTAGCGGCATTTGACCGCTCAAGATGAGTTTTGTCAGCTCTGAGACGAAGATCGGCCCGCCGGTTTCCGTTGCTGAAGAGTTGCTGAAGAGTTTCTCTGATGACTTTAGGTGGAGGCAGGCTAACACTACCCATACACTTCCAGTGTTTGAGCTAAGCTAATTAGCGACTTTAGGTGGAGGCAGGCTAACACTACCTATACACTTCCAGTGTTTGAGCTAAGCTAATTACGGCGATACGGCTCTATCTCCCTTGTTACTGCACGCACAGTCGAAAGGATGGTGTCTATCTGCTGGTCATGGACTCGGGAGTGAGGCAAGACACGAAAAAAAAAAAGTTGGCGTATCCCTTTAATATGATCCACTACAGGACACGGTGCAACTCTTTAGTACAGTTGTGGGTGATAATTGCGCAGATCTTACAGAGGAAACAGGAAATTGCATCAAAAGATCGATCTAAGGATTTTATTAATCGATAAATATAATCAAATTTTAAGAGTTTAAACTGATTTACATGAATGACAAGTCCTGCAGAAAAAAAAGCAATTAAAGTCTTTCTAAAATTATTTACTGTATGAAAAAAAGGTAACTCTTTAATTGACAGGTCATTTATTACATGATAATGTCAAGAAACAGCCTAGAATAACGGTTAGTTTCATAGTAACGTCATGTTTTTCATAAAGGCAAAAGATTACACATGCTTTTCATGCTTTGAGTTTTTTGGGAAAGGCCAGAATTTTTCTCCACCAAGTCCTTGGAATTGACCGTACGTTATTTATTTCTGGGCCATTTCTACATAATCAATCTAAGAATTGTATGAATCGATATCAGATATTTTGAATGAAGATCGATATGAATCGGATCATCGATTTTTTAAAACCTAGCCCTGGCTACACTCAACTGTGTAAAGTCATAAAACATCATATTATAATAAGTTATAGTGAGTCATAGGATACTGTGAGAGGCAGATCGATCAATAACCTGATAGAAAACCGAAGACAAGAGGCTGAGTCAATGATACAGAGGGAAATACAACAATTATCTTGGATAGAAACAACATCTAGGAGATAAAACACTATACTATACATACATAAGTATACAAGATGATGTACTCCATATATGATTATGTAAATATATATCTGTATATATTCTATATTTTTACATATATAAATCTATATTTATTTATACAACACATTTCTTCACATATTCTATCTACCTACTTTATTTATTTACAGTTAACTAGTTCAGTTTTATCAGATTTCTCTCATTGATCAACACCAAAGTTTAGTTTCTGTTTCAGCTGACTTCCTGTTTATTTCAACCCAGTTTACAGTGATCAATCACTTCCATTGATCAAAGGTCTGGAACAGAATCAGTTCTATACAGATGATGAATGATCAATACGTCTCTTTTTAGGGGTCATTTGTGGTCGTTTCATAGTTTTAATTTATAAAAAAGTCAAGGTTTGAACTGATTCATCATCAGATCTGATGATGAATCAATTCAAACTCGATATGTAAACTAATCAATAACCCAGAGAGAGAGAGCTGTTGGAGCTGTTTGAGCCGTTGGGCCTGTGAGCCTGGACTCAGTTGACCTTTTGTGATTTCAATCAGAGAGTGAGTGATGAGAGTGTTGTGTGTTGTGTAATAAAATCCCAGTGCGGCGTCGACATGTGGACGAGGGCGTGACGACTGATTATTATTCTGCTCTTTATCACAGTCGAGAAACAACAGCAACAACAGGAGTTCGTCCTCAGTCCGAATGAGGATGAAACTACTGGAAACTTATCAAGGATGCAAATATGAAAATAAATGATCCTGTCAAACATTTATTCTATCGTGTTTATAACTGAGGTTTAAAGGTCAAGGTTTGTTTTTATGCTCAATGTGCTGGACAAGCTTTAAAGCAGAAGTAAGTGGAATGTTTGTGTTAAAGCAGAAGTAAGCGATCCGGTCGTTTTGGCTAATGCTGCGTTCCAGGCAGGCTTTTTGAAACTGTAAATTACAGCTTCATGTCACGACTTACGACTTTGTAGCGTTCCAGGCAACCCACTCGTGTTTTTCCGACCTGTTTTACCTGTGAAAGTCACTATAACGGCCACTCGTAACTTCTGACCCATGAACTCGTACCAGATCCAACTGGTACGACTTTACAGGTCGGAAAAACACGAGTTACGGGCTGCCTTGAACGCACCATAACGTCTTATCAGCCGATGGAGTTAGCAGCCCCCGCCCTCGTCATGGATCTATTGGTCCTCGTCCCTACTTCACCACATTCAGGCGCATCCCTTGGCTGCACACACAGAGAGGACTGCCCCTTTATGCCGTTCTCTCTCCTCATTGGATAAAGGTTGTAGGATACGAGAAAAGTTTTCTCCTCGGTTCAGAGCAGAGCAGAGTGACTGACAGACCCGTGTTTCAGACCAAACACTCTATGTAAGTGATTGCTGTCGGAAGATATAACTATTTAAGACTTATATTAACACAAAAATATCGCTTACTTCTGTTTTAAAGTAATACAAAACAACTTTGTCTCCGTTGTCAGACAAAGACTTTAATGATGACCAATCTATGACATTATTATTATTGATCTTGCGTGTCTTGCCTCCCTCTCGAGTCCATGACCAGCAGATAGACACCATCCTTTCGACTGTGCGTGCAGTAACAAGGGAGATAGAGCCGTATCGCCCGTAATTAGCTTAGCTCAAACACTGGAAGTGTATGGGTAGTGTTAGCCTGCCTCCACCTAAAGTCATCAGAGAAACTCTTCAGCAACTCTAAACGGAAACCGGTGGGCCGATCTTCGTCTCAGAGCTGACAAAACTCTCTGGTAAGGCATCTTGAGCGGTCAAATGCCGCTAACAGGACGAGATCGGTCAAAACGGAGGGTTCAAGCAAAGACGCTTTATTTTGGTTCAAGCTAGCTACATCGAGGGTAGGTTAGCTTCCTGTTTCAAAGTAAAAGCACAAATTCTATCCTCATGGTTTTCTGTATGTAAAGGGCAACGGGTGTTTTATTTTGTGAAAGTAACCGGAAGTGCGTTGGTCACAACGGCTAGCTTGAGTAGCGCTAAATTCGTCCAAACAAAATTGTAAACAGCTGGTATTTAGACAAATTAACGACACACTGCTGATCTAAACGGCTACTTTCTCGCTTAAAAATGTTTGAAATGTGGATAAAGTGATATATTTACAGAGTTTAGAGCTAAAATGAAATCAGCTTCTGACTGCTGATTTCAGCTCGGGTAGGAGGCAGGCTAACACTACCCATACACTTCCAGTGTTTGAGCTAAGCTAATCACGGGCGATACGGCTCTATCTCCCTTGTTACTGCACACACAGTCGAAAGGATGGTGTCTATCTGCTGGTCATGGACTCGGGAGTGAGGCAAGACATGTGAATAAAAAATGTTGGCGTAAAAACAAGTTGATCAATCTGAAAATACTCAAATTTGTTTTTTCTTCCAGCTTCTTCAACCCGTTCTCCTGCCAGTCACTGAATCTGATCGACTGAGTCTCTGTTTGCAATCACAGGATTATACTTACACACTGCAAAAACTCAAAATCTTACCAAGAATATTTGTCTTATTTCTAGTCAAAAACAAATCTCATTATACTTAAAATAATCTGATAGTGGAGCAAGTTTTTCTTCCTTATTACAAGCACAAAAAACTTCCTTTCACTGGCAGATTTTTCTACTTATTTCAAGTGAAAATTTGTTTGAAACAAGTGAAAATGATCTAAAAACAAGTTAATTTTTAGGTGATGAGTCTTGTTTAAAGTGGAAAGAGATTAGTCTTGACTAGAAATTAGACAAATATTCTTGGAAAGATTTTGAGTGTTTGCAGTGCATGTATAAACTCACCTGTTCTGCGGCCAGGAGGCGCACCTTTGTTGCGTTGGCAGCCATCTGTTTGCACGTCAGTTATATTGACGTCATCATCTAATAATGTGTGTATCATACCTGATCCAGGTGTGACTCAGTTATGACGCTTGTTTTTTTGTGCAGTCATTATTAAAGTGAAATTAAAGTGAATCTACCACTGTTCCTCTGCCAAACCACTGTCATTAACTTCCTGCTACCTGTTCACACCTGTACACACTTATACACACACCTGTACACACTTATACACACACCTGTACACACCTTTAACCTGCCTCTGCTCAAACTATGACAACCCGTAGCTACCTACATTAAAGCTCCTGTACCACTGTGTAAAATGAATCTGCCGAAAGCAAAAGTCACTTATTATGCAGAATCATTATTATTATTTACGCATTATTATTACTTTAATGTTGCACATGGAAAACATGGAGCTAATTTTGGAAAGATAACTCTATTCAAATGAATCCTATATTAATAAACTGTTTGTATACAATCATTCTAATGATTTTATATTCTGGTAGGTGAGAAATATGGGAGATACATTCGCTGTCAGGGAGATAATATAGGCTTATGTACTTTTAAATTACAATTTAAATGCTTGATCTTGATCTTTTGAGGGATTTAGAGCAACACCTTTTTTTCCACAGGTCCAAATGTTTCCAATTCATTTCCTAGAGAGAGTGAATTCTTAGAAAGGTGCATGGACAGCACAGTTAATAAAAAAGAGACAGTGCCCATTTAATTAAATTCCAAGTAATTACTATAATAACCAAGATAGTCTTTTTAGTCGGTGCAGAGCAGGTCAGATGAAAATATGAGGCAAGTGTCCAATTTTCAACCCATGTGGTTTTTAAACACTTCCAATTTTAAACATTTAAACTGATTTACATGAATGACAAGTCCTGCAGAAAGAAAAGGAATTAAAGTCTTATTTTTATAAGAAAAAGGTGACCCTTTAATTTACAGGCCGTTAATTACATGATAATGTCAAGAAATAGCCTAGAAATAATGATCAATTTCATAGTAATGTCATGTTTTTCCATAAAGGCAAAAGATTGCACGTGCTTTCAATTGTTATTTCTAGGCTATTTCTAGACATTATGACACAATTACCGTACTTGTTATTTCTTGTCTATTATCACGTAATTAACAGCCTGTAAATTAAAGAGTTGCCAAAAAAGAGCAGGATTTTATTTGGTTTCATACTGTAACAAAGAGCTTCATGAGCTTATTATTAAAAACGGGCTATACAAATAAAATTGCCTCGCCTTGCCTTACCTTATTATTACTTTTAATATTTTGATTCATGAAGGAAACAGTGAGAAATGAAGCCTTTTAAATGTCCGACCAGTGGTTCAGTCTGAAACTGACTAAAATAGATAAAAGAATAAACATCAAAAAAAGCTGCAGACATTTTGCCTTTAACCTTTGACCCATATAAACGACTCTGAACGTCCTTTATTACATTTCTGCACTGGTTCAGGATATATGTATATATAAAGATATATATATAAATAAATAAAGAGCAGCTGTGTGTGAGCGCTGCTGCTAAATGAACAGGATGAGACCGTCCACCGTTGTCTTAGTCGCGGCCTAATCCCACATTAAAAGGGGCCGACAGATTAACAGGCGCTCGCCGCTGAACCGAGAGGCCGAGAGGAGACGAGTCAAAAGTTCATCAGCACACTGGGTCCACATTTATTCATTTATTTATTTATTTTAGAAAAATAGACTGTGACAGAGCTGGTTGTATGATGATTGTGTCTAATAACAAACACACTGGGGACAGACAGACAGACAGACAGACGGAGAGACAATAGACAGACGCTCGCTGAAAAACCAAGAGGAGCTGCTGCTTCATCTGCAACGTAAAGTACCTGAAAGCTTCCCAGCATGCACTGCTCTGACACCGTTACAGCCTGACATATGGCCATCACACCCACCCACCCGCCCGTCTCTATAGAGAGAGATCATGTCCATAAGAGGAAGAGGAGGAGGAGGAGGGGAAGGAGGGGGAGGAGAGTCCATGCATCCATCCATAGGAGGAGAAAGTCCCTCCAACGAGCAGCAACGACACTGAGCCGCACGCACTAAGAAGATTAATGCATTTATGGAAAAGCTGCAGCAGAACCGACATTTAGAGCTGAATGAATGAACGGACACGAGAGGAAGAGGAGGAGGAGGAGGAGGAAGAAGAGGAGGAGAAGGAGGAGGACATCTGTCTGAGGAGAGAGAGAGAGAGAGGCTCCGCCCACTTTACACATACACTGGATGTGATGATGAAAATATAAATAAAACAGCAGAAACAGAAAAAAAAAAGGTAATCCTATGATTATTACATAATATTAATTAAAATAAAGTATTATGCAACGAGAAAAAAAAAAAAAAAAAAAGCGGTCACTCACATAGCTATACATCTTCAGAAATCAACACCCGCTCATCTCGGTAACCGTGGCGATGAGCCATTAAGCGTGGAGCTGTGGAGCAGTTCATCTATAAATATCATAGATTAACATACTGTATAATAAACTGCTCACCTGATCAATAAAAACATCCATCGTTCATCTCATTGGCAAATTTTTTCGAAAAGCTACTTCCTGTTCCCACTTAGTCCTCGTGTGCAGGGGCGTTTCTAGACACTCTGAGGCCCCGGGGCAAGAGGTGACTCGGAGGGCCCCCAGCCCCCACCGGCACCACAAACATTAACTGTTAATGAATCAAAAAATCCCAAACTATTAATGATTCAATTCTGCAAACTATGCCAACCCAGTCTCATAAGTGCAAAAACATAGAGGGTTTACAATAACGGCTCTCAAATTGTATGACTGTTACATTTTTTCGAACTTTTTTTTCTTTTCTTATTGTTTTGCGTCCAAATCACGTGACTCTCAAGTTTCCGTCTGTGAGAACAAAAAACATTGCAAATATTTCTATAAGTTTTAGTGGAAAAATCTATATTTTGAGATTTTTGGCATTTAAAAAATGCCCTTTGATTACATTTCTAGTGAGAAATATATATATTTTTTCATAATATTCAGTCAGTGAATGTACATAATCATTCGCTTGCTTGTTGTTTTTTCAGATCCAGCCAGAATAATTCGAAACGGCAATGTTTTCTGCTGTCGCTATAGGGTGGTTACATTTTTATATATGATACTGGGTTGACTATGCATTACAACATTCGATGTCAGGTTGTCACTGATATGGACCGATGTCTGCCGTCCCTCGGGGGGCCCCCTTCCAGCTCAGGGCCCTAGGCAATGTTGCAACGCCTCTGCTCATGTGCAGTTCAGGCAGATGTGAACATCTGGCGGGCCCAGCAGCCCCCAGAGGAGCCACAGCGCGGCGAGGCCGAGCAGCCATCGGTCCGCGGGGCCTCGCCGCGCTCTGATGGCGGCGGCGGCGGCGGACAGCGGCCCGTCCTCGTTCTCCTGCAGCAGCGTCCCGTTGCGGAGGCTCTCGGTGCCGTTGCCCATCTCCTCCCTCAGCTCCTGCTGCAGCAGCTTGGAGATGAGGCTGTAGATAGATAGATAGATAGATAGATAGATAGATAGATAGATAGATAGATAGATAGATAGATAGATAGATAGATAGATAGATAGATAGATAGATAGATAGATAGATAGATAGATAGATAGATAGATAGATTTATTGTCTGCCCCAAGGGGTAGCAGAAATTTGTCTTTGACAGGGCTCATCACTTTACATGCACTCAATAAAAACACAGTACACTGCAAAAACTCAAAGTCTTTCCAAGAATATTGGTCTTATTTCTTGTCAAAATGTCTCAATTTTAGTCAAAACTAATCTCTTTCCACTTAAAATAAGACTCATCACCTAAAAATTAACTTGTTTTTAGATATTTTTTTACTTGTTTCAAACTAATTTTCAATTGAAATAAGTAGAAACATCTGCCAGTGAAAGCAAGTTTTTTGTGCTTGTAATAAGAAAGAAAAACTTGTCAGATTTTTCTACTTATTTAAAGTGGAAAAATTGCTTGAAAAAAGTAAAAGTGTCTAAAAACAAGCTACTTTTTTAAATGTGATGAGTCTTATTTTAAGTATAATTAGATTTATTTTGACTAGAAATGACATTTTGACTAGAAATAAGACAAATATTCGTGGTAAGATTTTGAGTTTTTGCAGTGTAAAACACAACCTTGTGGTGAGCCCTGTGTTTAAAACCAGTTTACTGGATTTACGTAAAACCATTTAAAAACACCTGTTGAAGCGGTTCTCTGTGGTGGACGCCACCTCCGAGGACGCCGTGGTCAGGTTCAGCTCCGCCGGGTCCACGCAGGTGCCGTTGAGCTTGGCGAACACCACCTCGCCCAGGTCGAGCCCCGCCACGGACGACGGCGAGGCGCAGGGGACGTCCCGCACCAGCTTGTAGCTCTCCATCCACTCCTATAATAATAATAATAATAATAATAATAAACTTTATTTGTAGAGCACCTTTAATGCACAAGTGAGCACAAGTAATTTAAAGCCATAACTACATCTTACTTTACCTCTAACTGCTCGTGCTTTTAACTATGTTTCAATTTACCCTAGTCACCTTTAAATTCTGGTATTCTGTTATGTTTTTGTATGTTTCAAATGTCTTGTCTTCTGTCCTTGTGTGTTTTGTGTTTCATCTCGGCTATATTGTAAATGAGGTTACTCCTCAATATATCTCCGAGTTTAAATAAAGGTTATGAAATGAAATGAAAGTGCAGCCCAAAGTGCTTTAACAACACTATCAGAAACAAGAACAAGAACAGCTTTTAAAAACAGTTAACAACAACAGTTAAAAAAAAAAAAAAAAGCAATATAAAATCAACCTGTATTAAAAGCCAAATTAAAAAGATGGGTTTTCAATTTCTTTTAAAAAATGGCTAAGGAGCCTGCCATTCTTAGATCTAAAGGGAGGGTATTCCAAAGTTTAGAGCCATAAAAACAAAAGGCAGCTTCACCGGTTCTTTTGTGGGACACCCTGGGCACAACTAAAAGACGGGCAGTGGAAGATCTAAGAGTTCTCGATGGGGCTTAAGAAGAAAGGCAGTCGGTGATATATATATAAAATGGTGCTAGGTTATTTAAAGCTTTGTAAATGAGTAGCAGAACTTTAAAATCAATCCTAAAAGAAACAGGCAACCAATGCAATGATGCAAGCTGAGGACTTATGTGATCTCTTTTTCTTGTATTAGTTAAAATCCTGGCTGCAGCGTTCTCTTTAGGCAGACCAGTAAAAAGGGAATTACAATAGTCTAAGCGGCTAGTGATAAAAGCATGTACCAGTGTTTCAGCATCATTCTGAGTTAAAAAAAAAAAAGGTTTAATTTTAGCAATGTTTCTTAGGTGAAAAAATTAATTGTTAAAATGGCGAATAAAATTGAGGTCAGAGTCTAAAACAACACCTATAGGGGCTGTGTCCACCAGACGCGTTTTTAGCGCTCTGGGCGTCTATTTTACATTCAAACCCTATTGAGTTGGGCGCTCACAGCGCTCAGCGCCCTCGGCGGTAAAACGCCCTCGGCGCTTGCTTCTTTTTGTCGCGGCGCTCAGAGCGCTTCGAGTTGAAATCTGTTCAACTTTTAGAACAGCGCTGCGCTCGTCAATGTCACTTTTCCCCGCACTGACCAATCAGAATCAAGAAGGGGCGGGACTTACGTTACCGACAGCAACACAACCGGAGACGTGGCTCGGTTTATATCATGACCCACACTTGTATTGAAGGTAGGCCGACCTCAGGGTCCATGTCAAAAGCTGCCGCTAATGCTATTGTGTATTTCTGACACTCGTTGTAGTGTTTACATTAAACAAGGCACAAGGAACACTGAAGTGTCAGAGGACTCGTTTTGTAACCTAGCAACAGCGGCATTCTGACGAGGGAGAGAGAGCGCGCTAAGCGCTGGGAAAGCAGCGCTGAGAGCGCTGTCAGAGCTGAAAGCGCGTCCGGTGGACACGGCCCCATAGGCTTGTGATGTGTGACTTAATTTGCTGGGACAGGCTGCCAAACTTTGACTGAAGCTTCTGCCTTTCTTCTAGTGGGCCAACAAGTAAAATCTCTGTTTTCTGTTCATTTAGTTTTAAAAAAATTTTGTTCATCCAGATGTTAATATCTGTGAGACAGGAAAAAATACTGTTTAACGCACTAGGGACTCGTGATGAAACAGAGATATATAATTGCATATCATCCACATAACAATGATAATGTACATTAATGGCTGATTACACTGCAAAAACTCAAAATCTTACCAAGAATATTTGTCTTATTTCTAGTCAAAATGTAATTTCTAGTCAAAACAAATCTCATTATACTTAAAATAAGACTCATCACATTTTAAAAAAGGAGCTTGTTTTTAGACACTTTTTTTTTTACTTTTTTCAAGCATATTTTCACTTGAAATAAGTAGAAAAATCTGACAGTGGAGCAAGTTTTTCTTTCTTATTACAAGCACAAAAAACCTGCTTCCACTGGCAGATTTTTTACTTATTTCTATTGAAGATTAGTTTGAAACAAGTAAAAAAAAATATCTAAAAACAAGTAAATTTTTAGGCGATGAGTCTTATTTTAAGTGGAAAGAGATTAGTTTTGACTAAAATTGAGACATTTTGACAAGAAATAAGACCAATATTCTTGGAAAGACTTTGAGTATTTGCAATGTAGCTACATTATGATGGCTGATTGATTATTTTTGCCGACCTTGAGCCACTCCAGGCCGCAGTCGCACTCCCACGGGTTGCGGAAGAGGTAGAGGCGTCCGAGGAAGTAGACGGGCTGGAAGACGGGGAAGGGCAGCGTGGTCATGTTGTTGCTGTTCAGGTGCAGCGTGATCAGGCTGGTCAGGTTCTCGAAGGCGCCCTCCTCGATGAACAGCAGCTGGTTGCGGTCCAGGAACAGGATCTCCAGCTCCGCCAGGTCGCCGAACCAGGTGCGCGACACGTTGGCGAGCTGGTTGCCGCCCAGGTTGAGCATCTTGAGGCGGCTCAGGCCCCTGAAGGCGAGCCGCGGCAGGTCCACCAGCACGTTGTCGTTGAGGTAGAAGTTCTCCAGACGCACCAGGTCCTGGAAGGCCTCGTCGTGGATCACGTTGATGCGGTTCTCCTGCAGGTTCAGGTACCTGAGACAGGAAGAGAAGAGAGAGAGAAGAGAAGAGGGCAGAGGAGTTTCAAAATAAAGCAACCAAAACACACTGCAAAAACTCAAATATCTTACCAAGAATATTTGTCTTATTTCTAGTAAAGAAAAACAAAAAACCTCATTATACTTAAAATAAGAGAGAAGATTGCTGGTTTTAGGTGGATTAGATTTTCTTTATTTTAAAAAATTCTTTAAAACAGCCATTTGTTCTTTTTTCTAGTTTATACACTGCGAAAACTCAAATATCTTACCAAGAATATTGGTCTTATTTCTAGTAAAAAACAAAAAAACAAAACCTCATTATACTTAAAATAAGACGGAAGATTGCTGGTTTTAGGTGGATTAGATTTTCTTTATTTTAAAAATTCTTTAAAAAAACAGCCACTTGTTCTTTTTTCTAGTTTATACACTGCAAAAACTCAAATATCTTACCAAGAATATTTGTCTTATTTCTAGTAAAAAAAAAAAAAAAAAACCTCATTATACTTAAAATAAGACGGAAGATTGCTGGTTTTAGGTGGATTAGATTTTCTTTATTTTAAAAATTCTTTAAAACAGCCATTTGTTCTTTTTTCTAGTTTATACACTGCAAAAACTCAAATATCTTACCAAGAATATTGGTCTTATTTCTAGTAAAAAAAAAACTAAAAAAACCTCATTATACTTAAAATAAGATGGAGATTGCTGGTTTTAGGTGGATTAGATTTTCTTTATTTTAAAAATTCTTTAAAAAAACAGCCACTTGTTCTTTTTTCTAGTTTATACACTGCAAAAACTCAAATATCTTACCAAGAATATTTGTCTTATTTCTAGTTTTAAAAAAAAACCTCATTATACTTAAAATAAGACGGAAGATTGCTGGTTTTAGGTGGATTAGATTTTCTTTATTTTAAAAATTCTTTAAAAAAACAGCCACTTGTTCTTTTTTCTAGTTTATACACTGCAAAAACTCAAATATCTTACCAAGAATATTTGTCTTATTTCTAGTTTAAAAAAAAAACCTCATTATACTTAAAATAAGACGGAAGATTGCTGGTTTTAGGTGGATTAGATTTTCTTTATTTTAAAAATTCTTTAAAACAGCCATTTGTTCTTTTTTCTAGTTTATACACTGCAAAAACTCAAATATCTTACCAAGAATATTTGTCATATTTCTAGTCAAAACAAATCTCATTATACTTAAAGGGACAACGAGGAGTTTCTATTCGGTTATAAAAAAGTCTCATATTAATGTGGATGAATCTACGCTACCCACACTTGTTAATGGGCCCATTTTCTATAAATATATCGTTCTGTCTCTATCGTTATTTTGTTATTACTCATAAATGTAGTGTGAAAACGCTTCGCTTTTCCAAAACTCCTCGTTGTCCCTTAAAAAAAAAAAAATCCTTTGCAATATTTCCATTTTGGAGATACTGATTTTTAGGTCTTCACTGAATGTTAGTCATAATTATTACTATTAAAATAAACTGAATAAATAAAGACATGGAAAGCAACCAAAACACACTGCAAAAAACTCAAATACCACGTACTCGTACTAAGGTAAAATGCCAATCAAGGCAGAATGGAGATGAGAAATGGACTATGGGAAATATGACGTACAAGTACAAGAATACGGACTGTTGTTAACAAAGATATATTCAACATGAAGAAAAAAAGAAAAGACCGAATTCAAGAATTTCAAGCAAGTGTAACTACATCTCCTTGGTGTTTGTTAAATTTATGTTTGTATGTATGTATGTATGTATGTATGTGTCAAATAAAAAATAAGTAAAAAAAAAACAAAAACTCAACTACCTTACCACACTGCAAAAACTCAAATATCTTACCAAGAATATTTGTCTTATTTCTAGTCAAAACTGATCTCTTTCCACTTTAAATAAGACTCATCACCTAAAAATCAACTTGTTTTTAGACACTTTTTGCATATTTCAAGTCTATTTTCATTTGAAATAAGTAGAAAAATCTGACAGTGGAGCAAGTTTTTCTTTCTTATTACAAGCACAAAAAACTTGCTTTCAGTGGCAGATTTTTCTACTTATTTCAAGTGAAATTTTTTTTTTGAAACAAGTGAAAATGATCTAAAAACAAGTAAATGTTTTAGTATATATTATGTAAACACAGAAACTCATCAACAATTTGTGAAAGAGTTGAAGAAATCAATAACAACTCATCGCACTGCAGGTTTCAGTTTATTTCATATTATGAAATTCATAATGATCTGTTTATGACCTCATTTAATCAAATTCATGTTCAACTGTTTATTATAATAAGAACAAAAACTCAATATCTTACCAAGAATATTTGTCTTATTTCTAGTCAAAATGTCATTTCTAGTCAAAACAAATCACTTTCCACTTAAAATAAGAAACATCACATTAAAAAGTAGCTTGTTTTTAGAAACTTTTTACTTCTTCTACTTCAACACATTTTCACTTGAAATAAGTAGAAAAATCTGATAGTGGAGCAAGTTTTTCTTCCTTATTACAAGCACAAAAAACTTGCTTTCACTGGCAGATTTTTCTACTGATTTCAAGTGAAAATTGGTTTGAAACAAATGAAAATTATCTAAAAAGAAGTTGATTTTTAGGTGATGAGTCTTATTTAAAGTGGAAAGAGATTAGTTTTGACTAGAATTGAGACATTTTGACAAGAAATAAGACAAATATTCTTGGAAAGATTTTGAGTTTTTGCAGTGAATGATTATAATAAAGATGATGATGATGCTTCAGGTCTTACTTGAGGCTGCCCAGGCCCAGCAGGGAGTTGTAGGCCACGGCCTCGATCTTGTTCCTCTCCAGGTAGATGTGGGTCAGGTTCTCCATGCCCCGGATGGCCCCCGGGATCCTCCGGAAGTTGTTCTGGAAGCAGAGCAGCTCCTTCAGCGCCGTCTGCTCGATGAAGATGCGGTCGGGGATGTTGAAGAGGTTGCAGTCCGACAGGTCCAGACGCACCAGCTTCTTCAGGCCCGTGAACGTCCGCGTGTGAAGGTAGCTGATGTACTCGTTGTGCGCCATCTTCAGCTCCACCAGGTTCCCCAGGCCCTGCACAGGGTTTAGAGTGTTTTTATGTTTGTTTCATCACATTTACGTCTACAAAATCCCAAATTATCAACAGTGTTCGGCCACAGCTGCCTTCAACAGGAGACTCTGTGGTTCTCGTCACTTTACACATGTTTGTTTGCAGGATGAAAACACAACTGGTGAAAATTAACCTCTGTACACTGCAAAAACTCAATGGAAAAAATAATAAAAAAATAATATTTGTCCTTTTTCTTGCCCTTCTTCTAATTTTTAGTCAAAACTAAGACTCATCACCTAAAAATGTACTTGTATTTAGATCATTTTCACTTGTTTCAAACAAATATTCACTTTAAATAAGTAGAAAAATCTGCCAGTGCTTGTAATAAGGAAGAAAAACTTGCTTCACTATCAGATTTTTCTACTTATTTCAAATGAAAATATGCTTTAAAAAAGTAAAAAGTGTCTCAAAACAAGCTACTTTTTATGTGATGTTTCTTATTTTAAGTATAATGAGATTTGTTTTGACTAGAAATTACATTTTGACTAGAGATAAGACAAATATTCTTGGTAAGATATTTGAGTTTTTGCAGTGTATAAACTAGAAAAAAGAACAAGTGGCTGTTTTTAAAAGAATTTTTTAAAATAAAGAAAATCTAATCCACCTTAAACCAGCAATCTTCCCACTCTTTAAAAAAGCAGCTAAAAAAGCATCTCCTCATTTTGTTCATATAACACTGATTATGTATGTATGCACTTTATCGCCTTATTTTTCAGTGTTTATTTGTTAGCCTCTGAAATCTGAATTGCTTGTAATTATTGAAAGGGGTGGAACTCTTGTACAAGCCCATTGGGCTTTGTTCCTAATTGCACCATTGAGTTTAAATGTGTGCTAAATAAAAAATAAAAAATAAAAACCTTTATTAATCATGCAGATGGTTTTGGTTTATTTGCTTAGGGCAGAAAACTCGGCTGTTAATTATTATCCTGAGTAACATGGTTTTGCAAAATATTGTAATTTAGTGATAATTTAGTGATGATGTAGCAGTGCATGTCCATATGACGGTTGCAAATGTCTTTGTGACAAAAAGACACACCAAAAAACATCCAAATACCTCCATGCTGCTCGTATGTAATGTCTGTCTTGTATTGAAGCCCCGAAACGCGAAATTGTCCCGAAAAAAATTAAATAAGTCTATATTTCAAGCTTGTTTGTAGTGGAAGCTTCTCTTCCTGGTTCGTCCAAATGTGATGAACCGAGAAGAGGAGCTTCGAGAAACAACAATTAACTGCTCTAATCATCACTAAATTACAATATTTTGCAAAACCATGTTACTCAGGATAATAATTAACAGCCGAGTTTTCTGCCCTAAGCAAATAAACCAAAACCATCTGCATGATTAATAAACGTTTTTATTTTTTATTTAGCACACATTTAAACTCAATGGTGCAAGGAAGGAACAAAGCCCAATGGGCCTGTACAAGAGTTCCACCCCTTTCAATAATTACAAGCAATTCAGATTTCTTTTTTTCATTTTATTTTTTGGTGTGTCTTTTTGTTACGAAGACAGTTGGTATCCATTTGCAACCGTCATATGGACATGCACTGCTACGCCGAGACCCCCTGTAACTCAGAGAAGCCACGGAGGACTCTGAAACTTCTCCCAGCCCTTAGTCCACATGAGGGGGGGGAGATAATGAGTGCAATTTAAATTTTGGGTGAACTATCCCTTTAAGTTAGGGGCCAGTGCCACTGTGCTCTTAGTTATTAACCCTCTTGTCGTCCTTCTGGGTCAAACTGACCCAATATGTTCGCTTTCTTCATCCTTCCTTCTTTCCTTCCATCCTTTTTCCCTTCCTTCCTTCCCGTCGTCCTTACTTCCTCTTTTGATCCAATTGACCCAATCTGTTCCCTCCTTCCATCTTTCTTTCCTTCTTTTTTCCCTTCCTTTGTTCCTTTCTTCTTCTTTCTTCCTTGAATGAATCCGTTCCCTCCTTCCATCTTTCTTTCCCTCCCCTTTCCCTTCCTTCTTTCCACAATCCTTTTTCCTTCCTTCCTTCCTTTTTGACCCAATCTGTTCCCTCCCTCCCTCCATCTTTCTTTCCTTCCTTTTCCCCTTCCTTTGTTCCTTTCTTCTTCTTTCTTCCTTGAATGAATCCGTTCCCTCCTTCCATCTTTCTTTCCCTCCCCTTTCCCTTCCTTCTTTCCACAATCCTTTTTCCTTCCTTCCTTCCTTCCTTTTGTCCTTACTTCTTCCTTCCTTTTTGACCCAATCTGTTCCCTCCCTCCATCTTTCTTTCCTTCTTTTTTCCCTTCCTTTGTTCCTTTCTTCTTCTTTCTTCCTTGAATGAATCCGTTCCCTCCTTCCATCTTTCTTTCCCTCCCCTTTCCCTTCCTTCTTTCCACAATCCCTTTTCCTCCCTTCCTTCCTTTCGTCCTTACTTCTTCCTTCCTTTTTGACCCAATCTGTTCCCTCCTTCCATCTTTCTTTCCTTCTTTTTTCCCTTCCTTTGTTCCTTTCTTCTTCTTTCTTCCTTGAATGAATCCGCTCCCTCCTTCCATCTTTCTTTCCCTCCCCTTTCCCTTCCTTCTTTCCACAATCCTTTTTCCTTCCTTCCTTCCTTTTTGACCCAATCTGTTCCCTCCCTCCCTCCATCTTTCTTTCCTTCTTTTTTCCCTTCCTTTGTTCCTTTCTTCTTCTTTCTTCCTTGAATGAATCCGTTCCCTCCTTCCATCTTTCTTTCCCTCCCCTTTCCCTTCCTTCTTTCCACAATCCTTTTTCCTTCCTTCCTTCCTTTTTGACCCAATCTGTTCCCTCCCTCCCTCCATCTTTCTTTCCTTCCTTTTCCCCTTCCTTTGTTCCTTTCTTCTTCTTTCTTCCTTGAATGAATCCGTTCCCTCCTTCCATCTTTCTTTCCCTCCCCTTTCCCTTCCTTCTTTCCACAATCCTTTTTCCTCCCTTCCTTCCTTTCGTCCTTACTTCTTCCTTCCTTTTTGACCCAATCTGTTCCCTCCCTCCATCTTTCTTTCCTTCTTTTTTCCCTTCCTTTGTTCCTTTCTTCTTCTTTCCTCCTTGAATGAATCCGTTCCCTCCTTCCATCTTTCTTTCCCTCCCCTTTCCCTTCCTTCTTTCCACAATCCTTTTTCCTCCCTTCCTTCCTTTCGTCCTTACTTCTTCCTTCCTTTTTGACCCAATCTGTTCCCTCCCTCCATCTTTCTTTCCTTCTTCTTTCTTCTTTGAATGAATCCGTTCCCTCCTTCCATCTTTCTTTCCCTCCCCTTTCCCTTCCTTCTTTCCACAATCCTTTTTCCTTCCTTCCTTCCTTCCTTCCTTCCTTTCGTCCTTACTTCGTCCTTCCTTTTTGACCCAATCTGTTCCCTCCCTCCATCTTTCTTTCCTTCTTCTTTCTTCCTTGAATGAATCCGTTCCCTCCTTCCATCTTTCTTTCCCTCCCCTTTCCCTTCCTTCTTTCCACAATCCTTTTTCCTTCCTTCCTTCCTTCCTTCCTTCCTTCCTTTCGTCCTTACTTCTTCCTTCCTTTTTGACCCAATCTGTTCCCTCCCTCCATCTTTCTTTCCTTCTTCTTTCTTCCTTGAATGAATCCGCTCCCTCCTTCCATCTTTCTTTCCCTCCCCTTTCCCTTCCTTCTTTCCACAATCCTTTTTCCTTCCTTCCTTCCTTCCTTCCTTCCTTCCTTCCTTCCTTCCTTCCTTCCTTCCTTTCGTCCTTACTTCTTCCTTCCTTTTTGACCCAATCTGTTCCCTCCCTCCATCTTTCTTTCCTTCTTCTTTCTTCCTTGAATGAATCCGCTCCCTCCTTCCATCTTTCTTTCCCTCCCCTTTCCCTTCCTTCTTTCCACAATCCTTTTTCCTCCCTTCCTTCCTTTCGTCCTTACTTCTTCCTTCCTTTTTGACCCAATCTGTTCCCTCCCTCCATCTTTCTTTCCTTCTTTTTTCCCTTCCTTTGTTCCTTTCTTCTTCTTTCCTCCTTGAATGAATCCGTTCCCTCCTTCCATCTTTCTTTCCCTCCCCTTTCCCTTCCTTCTTTCCACAATCCTTTTTCCTTCCTTCCTTCCTTTTTGACCCAATCTGTTCCCTCCCTCCCTCCATCTTTCTTTCCTTCTTTTTTCCCTTCCTTTGTTCCTTTCTTCTTCTTTCTTCCTTGAATGAATCCGTTCCCTCCTTCCATCTTTCTTTCCCTCCCCTTTCCCTTCCTTCTTTTCACAATCCTTTTTCCTCCCTTCCTTCCTTCCTTTCGTCCTTACTTCTTCTTTCCTTTTTGACCCAATCTGTTCCCTCCCTCCCTCCATCTTTCTTTCCTTCTTTTTTCCCTTCCTTTGTTCCTTTCTTCTTCTTTCTTCCTTGAATGAATCTGCTCCCTCCTTCCATCTTTCTTTCCCTTCCTTCTTTCCACAATCCTTTTTCCTCCCTTCCTTCCTTTCGTCCTTACTTCTTCCTTCCTTTTTGACCCAATCTGTTCCCTCCCTCCCTCCCTCCATCTTTCTTTCCTTCTTTTTTCCCTTCCTTTGTTCCTTTCTTCTTCTTTCTTCCTTGAATGAATCCGTTCCCTCCTTCCATCTTTCTTTCCCTCCCCTTTCCCTTCCTTCTTTCCACAATCCTTTTTCCTCCCTTCCTTCCTTTCGTCCTTACTTCTTCCTTCCTTTTTGACCCAATCTGTTCCCTCCCTCCATCTTTCTTTCCTTCTTTTTTCCCTTCCTTTGTTCCTTTCTTCTTCTTTCTTCCTTGAATGAATCCGTTCCCTCCTTCCATCTTTCTTTCCCTCCCTTCTTTCCACAATCCTTTTTCCTTCCTTCCTTCCTTCCTTTCGTCCTTACTTCTTCCTTCCTTTTTGACCCAATCTGTTCCCTCCCTCCCTCCATCTTTCTTTCCTTCTTTTTTCCCTTCCTTTGTTCCTTTCTTCTTCTTTCTTCCTTGAATGAATCCGCTCCCTCCTTCCATCTTTCTTTCCCTTCCTTCTTTCCACAATCCTTTTTCCTCCCTTCCTTCCTTTCGTCCTTACTTCTTCCTTCCTTTTTGACCCAATCTGTTCCCTCCCTCCCTCCATCTTTCTTTCCTTCTTTTTTCCCTTCCTTTGTTCCTTTCTTCTTCTTTCTTCCTTGAATGAATCCGTTCCCTCCTTCCATCTTTCTTTCCCTCCCCTTTCCCTTCCTTCTTTCCACAATCCTTTTTCCTTCCTTCCTTCCTTCCTTTCGTCCTTACTTCTTCCTTCCTTTTTGACCCAATCTGTTCCCTCCCTCCCTCCATCTTTCTTTCCTTCCTTTTCCCCTTCCTTTGTTCCTCCCTTCTTTCCCTTCATCCTTCCTTCCTTCCTTCCTTCCTTCCTTGACCCAGGAGGACAACAGGAGGGTTAAACAGATATTTTTGCTTTACAACTTTCCCAGCTTCAAACTGCAGAGCCGAGCCGACCTTGAAGGCGCCCGGGGTGATGAAGGAGATGTTGTTGTGGTCCAGGGACAGGGACTTGAGGGACGGCAGCGTCCCGAAGGCGCGCTCAGACAGGAACTTGAGCCGGTTCTTGTCCAGGTTGATGGCCGACGCCTCGCAGGGGAACTCCTTGGGCAGCTCGGGCAGGCCGGAGCGGTCGCACAGCACGCTGCAGCTCTTCTCCTGGGTGCAGGAGCAGGAGGCCGGACAGGCCCGCACACAGGCCCAGCGCCCCAGCACCGCCGGGGGCAGCAGGCACAGCACCGAGACTGGAGGAGGAGGAGGAGGAGGAGGAGGAGGAGGAGGAAGAGGAGGAGGAGGAGGAGGAGGAAGAGGAGGAGGAGGAGGAGGAGGAGGAGGAGGAAGAGGAGGAAGAGGAGGAGGAGGAAGAGGAGGAAGAGGAGGTTATCAAAGGCTCAGAGATAAAAGCTCCTCTACACTTTCACAGAGCCCAACACACGACATCTTCAGCATGACTCAGACTCCTTCCTTCTTATCATCAGCCAAAAAACATTCAGTTTCCCATCATATGAAACAGAGAAAAGCAGCAAATCTTTGAATATTTAGCATTTTCTATATCAAACAAGTTGTTATGTGAGCTTCTCATAAATTAATATAGGCTACCACAGGACTGAATATAAACTACTATAGATAATTAAAAGATGAATTCATTAAAGCAGAAGTAAGCGATCCGGTCGTTTTGGCTAACTTCCTGTCAGCCGATGGAGTTAGCAGTCCCCGCCCTCGTCATGGATCTATTGGTCCTCGTCCCTACGTCACCACATTCACGCGCATCCCTTGGCTGCACACACAGAGAGGACTGCCCCTTTATGCCGTTCTCTCTCCTCATTGGATAAAGGTTGTAGGATACAAGGAAAGTTTTCTCCTCGGCTTACAGCAGAGCAGAGTGACTGACAGACCCGTGTTTCAGACCAAACACTAGTGATTGCTGTCGGAAGATATAACTATTTAAGACTTATATTAACACAAATATTCCGCTTACTTCTGCTTTAATGATAACAATCTGAGTTATATTAGCCTATTGTTTCTTTCCTCAGAACATTTGTGACCTTTTGACCCCTAATAGCAGGAAAAGCACAAGCTGCTAATGTTGACGCTAATGTTTAACAACTAAATATAGGCTACCAATAATCTTAAAATACAGCTTTTGGACGATGTTACACCAAAGATATTCAAAATACGGTTTATAAAACGCGGTTACACTGAACGTTATGAACTGTTTAAGTTTCGCCAACATAGTTAGCGTTAGCATTAACAGCTGATTTGTTACCACCTTCGAGAAAACGTTGATAATTCAACATCAAACTTCAAAGGCCCTTTCACCAACATCTGTCTCCAGAGGTGGAAACCAAACCTCTTCCTTTGTTTCTATTTTCTTCTACTGATGTTAGCATGCTAACCAGCCGCGGCTACTATGTTAGCAAAACTTACAAATGGCTCCACTCTGGTTTGGGCTACAACTTGTTGTTTTTAACCTATAATTATTCATATTTTGAAAAAAAGTAAAGATGCCGAATTTACTATTAGCTGTTCCTCTTTGTTATGAACCGTTAATCCAGACAGCTGTCACAATAAGATACTGAAGAACTAAACAAGGGTTTATAGGTTAGGCTATTTGCCGGTTAGCATGTTAACTTCAGTGAAAGGCCAAAGGTGATTAAAAAAAGAAGAAAAGAAAATCACGCTGAATTGAAATTACATCATATCTGTGTTTAGATTTAACTTACAACTTTGATTTTTGACAAAACAGTCTATGTTTTTGACACAACTGGTAAGAGCTGCTAGCCTCATTAGCACCACTGTTTTCAGCAGCGGCACCATTCATAACCGTTTTTCTACCACTTAACATTATTTTAAGGTCAAAAACTGCATGCTTTAAACCCAAAAATGCCAAACTATTGACGACTTTTAGGATTTGATGCTTCATTTTTGTTTTCATACAGTTAGTTTTAGACTGTTAGCACATTTTCTGTCACTTTTTGGCCAAACAACTTATTAATTACTGAAGAAAATCATCATCATCTGTTAAAGGGATAGTTCAACATTTTAGCAAATTGGCCCATTGTCATAATCCCTATAGTCGTAGCAGTAGGTTCATTACCTTTAATTGTCGGTGCAAGCTATTTTTAGAACGGCGGAGCAGAGCCGTGAGCTGCTCAGAGCTACGCTACGGAGGCTAATGGGATTTCTTGGTTTCCCTCATCAAACTCATCAAATACACAATCCAACAACTCCACAACGCTCTGGTGGACAAGTTGTGACCTGCACATTCACCACGCTATGAGATAATAACACAACGTTACCACACAGAGTTGTTTTAGAGGTAAATGCAGAGACTGTTGATGAAAAACTGTCCCTGAAGGCAACATGCATCAGTGGTTTTGCATGAATTTACCTCTCGCGGCTCTGCTCCGCCGTTCTAAAAACAGCTTGCACCGACAAATAAAGGTAACGAACCTACTGCTATGACTATAGGGACTACGGCAATGGGCCAATTTGCCAAAATGTTGAACTATCCCTTTAAAATAATAATAATTTTCTTTTCCTTTTCTTGACTGATGCAAAGAAACTAACAAAAACCTATAAAACCTATCAACATTGGGGACAAAAAAACAGATAAAAACATGCAGCTCCTAGTATGTTCACCCCGTCCGTCCCCATGATTAAATGCATTGATTTTGCAGCAGCAGCAGCAGCAGCAGCAGCAGCATGAGGACGGCCGGCGGTGCAGCGATGATTTGATGTTTGAGTCACGTTGACTCTCTGGCAGGTTGAGGGCTGAACTGTCTCTTTGCCAGCTGCTGGTGAAACGATGATGTGATTAAGAAAGAACAGCTTACATCAGAGATTAGCCTCACACAACAATAGGTATTGTCTGTGCCTTGTGGAGCCGCTCCACGCTGGCTGGCTGGCTGGCTGCAGTTCGGCCTTTTAGTCTGATCAATCAACCAACCAATCAATCAACCAGAGATGGACAGAGTACTCGACCCCAGTACTTGAGTAAGAGTACAAATACTACACTGCAAAAACTCAAAATCTTTCCCAGAATATTTGTCTTATTTCTTGTCAAAATGTCTCATTTCTAGTGAAAACTAATCTCTTTTCGCTTAAAATAAGACTCATCACCTAAAAATTTACTTGTTTTTAGACAGTTTTCACTTGTTTCAAACTAATTTTCACTTGAAATAAGTAGAAAAATCTGCCAATGAAAGCAGGTTTTTTGCGTTTGTAATAAGAAAGAAAAACTTGCTTTCACTGGCAGATTTTGAGTTTTTGCAGTGTACTGGTCAAAATTTACTCTGTTACAAGTAAAAGTAGCTCAGTCGACATGTTACTCGAGTAAGATTAAAAAAGTACTTGCTTTTAAAGGTACTTAAGTATCCAAAAGTACATGCTTTTAAATTGACTTTAAGTAAAAGTAAGAGTAAGAGTACATTTCTTATTTTTCACATCAATGAATTAGCCTACTATATTTTTTTCTAAATGAATTTAAGGAGCTTTTAACTCTTACGTAGATCCCAGTGGAGAGCTGTGATAGGTTTCCTTCTTTGACAAACACAGCTCGTGTCCAATAGATAGATAGATGAATTTATTTGTCCTTTACAGGAAAATTGTTTTCACCATTGTGTACAAACGGCCTCGAGAAGTGCAAATTACATTAATTTACATACATTCCCCCATCTCATACACCATAAATACATAGGGACATAAATAGGGACATAAAACATATAACATATAAGACCCCGCACATGTACATTCCTCATGGTTATGTTCTAGTATTGCTTTTAAAGGTACTTAAGTATCCAAAAGTACATGCTTTTAAATTTACTTTAAGTAAAAGTAAGAGTAAGAGTAAATTTCTTATTTTTCACATCAATGAATTACTATAATTTTTTCTGAATGAATTTAAGGAGCTTTTAACTCTTGTTTCTGAGAATTAACTCTTTGATGTGCTGCTTTTAGGGGTTAGGGTTTCCTTCTTTGACAAACACAGCTTGTGTCCAATAGGATTTTAGAAAAGACAAAAAAAAAAAAAAAGAGCAGACCTGAAAGTAACGAGTACTTTTCAGCCTTCCTAGAAATTAACTTGAGTAAAAGTAAAAAATATTTGTCTTGGAAATGTATTCAAGTAAGAGTAATAAGTACCAAAGAAATCTAATACTCAAGTAAAGTACAATCCACTGCAATCAACCAACCAACCGGCCTCAAAAACAGTGGAGGAGTTGAACCAGTGTGAGGGAAACTGAGACGGTGTGAGACTGTTTTCTATCTGAGGAAGAAGAAACACAACAGAGGAGAAGATGAAGAAGGAGAAGAAGGAGAAAGAGAAGAAGGGATTGAGACTGACCAGTGAAAGTGATGACAGTCATTACTGTAGTCTCTCATCTGGGACATGCCAGGATTAACGGAGGTCTGAAACGGCACAGAAAGAGCACACACAGCAGCACTTATGATGAACTATTATGAATTATATAAACACTGTACATGACAAAGCCAGTTGTCGGTTCAACGACTCACTTCACTTAGTAGTAGTTTCAGGTCTTAGATGTAGAAGAAAACGCACAGACTTACAATCTTACATAATCTTTTGTGGGTGCTAATTTACACATAGCTATATAACAACCATAATCCCCCTGAGACCCCCACCCACACGTCGGTTTGTGTCACTAAGGTCATTTTTGTGTCTGTTTTTGCTTTTTTGGTCGTATTTTTGCATCTTTGTTGGTCGTTTATTCGTCTCTGTGATTGTTTAACATCTCACTGTAGTCATTTATCATTGATTGTAGTCATTTTGCATCCTGTTGTAGTTGTTTGACGTGTCTTTGTAGTCATTCTGCAGTCATTTAGATAGCTAGATAGCTAGATAGATAGATAGATAGATAGATAGATAGATAGATAGATAGATAGATAGATAGAGATGCAACTTTATTGATCCCAAACTAAATTTCACATTGGTCATTTTGCATCATTTCTTCATCACTTGTCATCATTTTGGTTGTATTTTTGCATCTTTTTGAAGCATTTGTTGGTCGTTTATTCGTCTCTGTGATTGTTTAACATGTCATTGTAGTCATTCTGCACAGTCATTTAGATAGACAGACAGACAAATAGATAGATTGCATCCTGTTGTAGGCGTTTTCAGTCTCTCTGTGGTCATTTGTCCTCTAAAAGTGAGCGATCTGACTTTTAAACACCAGATATGATTGTCTTCCTTCACACAGACACAAAAACCACCCACCGTGCAGACCAGACCAGACCAGACCAGACTAGATGCAGCAGCAGCAGCAGCGACTCACCTGTAGATCTCTGCAGACAGGTGCATCCATGTGCGTGAACGGTCTCAGTCCAGGCGTCCGTCCATGTTCTGTCCATCATCGTCGTCTCTCCGTCACCTCATCGATCGATACTCGCTCCACACGCTGCTGCACGCTGCTGCACCTTCAGCTGCATCACCGAGCTGCCTGGACGTTCAGCATCACACACACACAGCTCTCCTCCTGATGGACTGTTTTTTTTTTTTTACACTTCATCCCTACACACACACACACACACACACACACACACATGTACACACACACAAAAAGCCATCTCTTAATGGCAGTCAAATCCCCTGGATGGAGTGATGATGGAGATGGAGGTAGGCAGCTGGCAGGATTACAGAAGTGCAGCAGCAAAGCTTTCAGATCAAACGACGGCCAAGGCAGAGCGGTAACTTAGGAACACACACAGATTACACACACATACACATATATACACACACACACACACACACACACACACACACACATATATATATACACACACACAGTATGAAGTTAGGGAACGAGGAACTTATCAGAAATGCAGATGTTGAAATGGATTAGAGGATCAGCGCGGCCATCAGCGGTGTGATCTGATGAGAGCGGCGATCAATACAATTTGTGAAATAAGATTATTTCCAGTGGTGGACAGTAATGGAGTAAATTTACTTGAGTACTGTACTTAAGTACATATCCAGAGGATTTGTACTTTACTTGAGTATTAGATTTCTTTGGTACTTATTACTCTTACTTGAATACATTTCCCAGACAAATATTTTTTACTTTTACTCGAGTTAATTTCTAGGAAGGCTGAAAAGTACTTGTTACTTTCAGGTCTGCTCTTTTTATAGATAGATAGATAGATAGATAGATAGATAGATAGATAGATAGATAGATAGATAGATAGATAGATAGATAGATAGATAGATAGATAGATAGATAGATAGATAGATAGATAGATAGATAGATAGATAGATAGATAGATAGATAGGGGTAGAAATAAAGAAAGAGAGAGAGAGAAAAAGAAAGATAGAAAGAAAGACAGAGTAGAAATAAAGAAAGAGAGAGAGAGAAAAAGAAGGATAGAAAGAAAGACAGAGAGACGGGGTAGATAGGAAGAAAGAAAGAAAGAAGTAAGTAAAAAGACAGAGGGGTAGAAAGAAAGAAAGAGAAAAATAAGGAGATAGATAGATAGATAGATAGATAGATAGATAGATAGATAGATAGATAGATAGATAGATAGATAGATAGATAGATAGATAGATAGATAGATAGATAGATAGATAGATAGATAGATAGATAGATAGATAGATAGATAGATAGATAGATAGATAGATAGATAGGGGTAGAAATAAAGAAAGAGAGAGAGAGAAAAAGAAAGATAGAAAGAAAGACAGAGTAGAAATAAAGAAAGAGAGAGAGAGAAAAAGAAGGATAGAAAGAAAGACAGAGAGACGGGGTAGATAGGAAGAAAGAAAGAAAGAAGTAAGTAAAAAGACAGAGGGGTAGAAAGAAAGAAAGAGAAAAATAAGGAGATAGATAGATAGATAGATAGATAGATAGATAGATAGATAGATAGATAGATAGATAGATAGATAGATAGATAGATAGATAGATAGATAGATAGATAGATAGATAGATAGATAGATACTTTATTTATCCCATGGGAAATTGAGTTTCTCAGCTGCTCAATAAACATCATCATTCAACAGTCAACAGACATAAAAAACAGTAAAAATTAAAGCCGCAAGCGGCGATGGCGGGCCCTCGCTCGCCCATGCCACCGCGGGGCCTGAGGCACGCCGGGGCCGTGGCGCGAAGGTGAAAGGGAGAAAAAACCTGGAAGGAGGCCAAAAATGCAATGTTTCGTTCATCCACTAGGGGGCAGTCACCGCATGTGGTGTGGAGCGTTCAGGGGCCGCCCCTCATCACTCATGTGAAGTTTGGAGTGAATCGGACAAAGCATGAGGGAGTTATGAGCAGTTAAAAGTTTGTCCACTAGGGGGCAGTAATGGGATGCGTGCAGGTGTGTTCAGGGTCAGTCCCTCATCACACATGTGAAGTTTCATGGAAATCGGACAATGTTGATGCAAAAAATGGCACTTCCTGTTTCCACTAGGGGGCGAATGAGTGAGATCGTCTATGAGTACATAGAAACGTTGAGGTCGTGACCCTGGACCTGTGTACCAATTTTCATGTTGATACGAGTTCAATAAAGCCATCCAAAGGGCAAACGTATTGTCATGGCGAGGAATGTTAGCCACGCCCCCACAGGGACGCCATTACTCGTAGCTTCACAGCGTTCATAATGTAACTTCACCAACTGGTTCTGCATGTTGTAGAAGTGGAATGAAGTTTATGGGGCAAAGTATGTACATTTTCAAATTTTAGTACACTTCCTGTTACCACCGGGGGGCGCTATGAGTTACGTGGGAAGTTAATATATCGGGACGTTCAGGGCGGAGCCATCGTCATGTCCAGCAAGTTTGAAGTTGATTGGATGAAGTATGTGGGCGTGAGAGCCACACGTATGGACATGGCGAGAACGCCAAAGTCTGATGAGCGCTGGCAGCCACGCCCTTTGACCTACGGACTCACGGAGCACAAGATAAGCTCAGCGAGGTCTGGAGATGTGGTGTACCTAATTTGAACTTGATCGGGCGAACGCTCTGGGAGGAGTTAATTTTAGGCGGGAAAAATCAAAACCAAAATGGCCGACTTCCTGTTGGGTTGAGGTCATGAGGTCAAGAGGCTTTTTTGTATATCTGGGTATAATACATATGTGTACCGAATTTTGTGAGCATAGGACAAAGTTAGATAGCAAAATTCTCTATGGGCATTTTTGACTTTGTAGGGGGCGCTATTTCGCCATTTCGCGTCGACCATGTGCGACCACCCAAAAATATCGAATTTCGGATCAGGCCGGACGTCCGTGCAAAAGTATACGCATTTTCGCATTTGGGAAAGGGGCGAAATTGGGGCACGAAATGTCGGAAGAATAATAATAATAATAATAATAATAATAATTAAAGCCGCAAGCGGCGATGATCGGCCCTCGCTCGACCCATGCGACCGCGGGGGCCTGAGGCGTGCGGGGGCCGTGGCGCGAAGGTGAAAGGGAGAAAAAACCTGGAAGGAGGCCAAAAATGCAATGTTTCGTTCATCCACCAGGGGGCAGTCACCGCATGTGGTGTGGTGCGTTCAGGGGCGGCCCCTCATCACTCATGTGAAGTTTGGAGTGAATCGGACAAAGCATGAAAGAGTTATGAGCAGTTAAAGGTTCGTCCACCAGGGGGCAGTAATGGCATGCGTGCAGGTGTGTTCAGAGTCAGTCCCTCATCACACATGTGAAGTTTCGTGGAAATCGGACAATGTTGATGTAAAATATGGCACTTCCTGTTTCCACTAGGGGGCAACATGAGTGAGATCGCCTATGAGCATATGGAGACGTTGAGGTCGTGACCCTGGACCTGTGTACCAATTTTCATGTTGATACGAGTTCAATAAAGCCATCCAAAGGGCAAACGTATTGTCATGGCGAGGAATGGTCGCCGCGTCGCCACACGGACACCATTACTCGTAGCTTCACAGTCTTCATAATGTAGCTTCACCAACTGGTTCTGCATGTTTTAGAAGTGGAATGAAGTTGATGGGGCAAAGTATGTACATTTTCCAATTTTTAGTACACTTCCTGTTACCACCGGGGGGCGCTATGAGTTACGTGGGAAGTTAATATATCGGGACGTTCAGGGCGGAGCCGTCATCATGTCCAGCAAGTTTGAAGTTGATTGGATGAAGTATGTGGGCGTGAGAGCCACTCGTATGTACATGGCGAGCACGCCAAAGTGAATTGAGCGCTGGCAGCCACGCCCTTTGACCTACGGACTCACGGAGCACAAGATAAGCTCAGCTAGGTCTGGAGATGTGGTATACCTAATTTCAACTTGATCGGGCGAACGCTGTGGGAGGAGTTAAGTTTAGGCGGGAAAAATCTAAATCAAAATGGCCGACTTCCTGTTGTGATTTCACCATGACATTAAGAGGCTTTTTTGTATATCTGGGTATGGTAGATAAGTGTACCGAATTTCGTCGGTCTAGGACAAAGTTAGCGAAAGTCCCTATGGGCTTTTTTCAACTTTCTAGGGGGCGCTATTTCGCCATTTCGCGTCGGACATGTGCGACCACCACAAAATATCGAATTTCGGATGAGGCCGGACGTCCCACCAAAAATTCACGCATTTTCGAGTTGGGGAAAGGGGCCAAATTGGGGTTTAAAGACCGCAAGAATAATAAATAAGAATAATAAACAGCGCGATTTCAATAGCCCCTCGGGCGAGTGCTACTCGCCGCTCGGGCCTAATAATAAACATTACAATTTCAATATAGCATTTTTCCCCGGGGGTCTTCCATACCACATGATTACTTCACTACTTGATTACTTTGGGGTCACTTGCACTTTGGGGTCACTTGCACGTTGGGGCATGAACGAATTTCAATAGGGCTTTCGCCAGGCGACTTGCAGTCGCCGCTCGGGCCCTAATGAGTGCATAGAGAATAAATGAAAACAGTGACATTAAGTAGCCCGTGGTAATAAAAATAAAAACGCAGGATTGCAGTGGAAAGTGCAAGTGCATACACAGTATCACAAATCTAAAATCCTATTGGACACAAGCTGTGTTTGTCAAAGAAGGAAACCTATCACAGTGCAGCTCTCCACTGGGATCTAAAGAGTTAAAAGCTCCTTAAATTCATTTAGCTAGAAAAGATTATAGTAATTCACTGATGAAAAATAAGAAATGTACTCTTACTCTTATTTCAGTGTGTGAGCTGCACACACACACACACAGTGACACAAAACATGATGTCACTTGTCATCTCCGTCGTGTGTTTTATCTCTTTTTCCACTGCTGTTTTATCTTTTTCTCCTTTGAAGTCGTTTTATGTCTCTTTGTAGTTTTTTTTTTATGTCTCTCTGTCTTTGTTTTCTGTCACTTTGTGCTTGTTTTGTGTCTTTGAAGTCATTTTTATGTCTCTTTGTACTTGTTTTATGTCTCTTTCTTCATGTTTTCTGTCTTTTCAGGATGATGTCATATCTCTAAAGTCAATCTGGTGTCCCTTCGTTCGTCCGTCCACTCCCTCCCTCTTCTTTGAGTTCACCGGTTCAACTTTCAACGTCCCAAAAACCTGATTTTCCAGAATGACACAGAAATTATACAACGGGCTTTTAATGGGTGTCTCTGACTCGGCGGTTATGAAACCTACTCAGCACATTAGAGAGAGAAACCATGTGACCCTGGGTTTTTTTTTTTGGTTTTTTTTTTCCAGTTGGAGTAAGATGAAAAACTCTCTGAGTAATAATAATTTTTTTGGGGGGGTAAACACTGTTTTTTGAACTTCCTGCTGCTAAAACGCTGCCACAGATGGTCCAAGCCTTAAAATACAGGTCAGGTTTCTGTTTTTTTCTCCATCTTTTCCAGCTGAATGAGTCTTTTAATGAGGAAATATGTCACACACACACTCACCATGTTCTCTGCACATCTGGTTTTTACACGGGGAGGAGAGGAGGCGAGCGGCGTATTTGGGTCGTCTGGTTTTCAGCTCACCTGCTCTGACCACACCTGAATCCTCCTCCTACATTGTATAAAATTGTGTTTTATATTAAACTGGGCCTAATGCCATGAATTGAAGGGATAGTTCAACATTTTTGGCAAATTGGCCCATTGCCATAATCCCTATAGTCATAATAGCAGTAGGTTTGTTACCTTTAATTGTCGGTGCAAGCTGTTTTTAGAACGGTGGAGCAGAGCCGTGAGCTGCTCAGAGCTACACTACGGAGGCTCATTATGGGATTTCTTGGTTTCCCTCATCATCAAACTCATCAAATACACAATCCAACAACTCCACAACGCTCTGGTGGACAAGTTGTGACCTGCACATTCACCACGCTATGAGATAATAACACAACGTTACCAGACAGAGTTGTTTTAGAGGGAAATACAGAGACTGCTTGATGAAAAACTGTCCCTGAAGGCAACGTGCATCAGCGGTTTTGCATGAATTTCCCTCTAAAACAACTCTGTCTGGTAACGTTGTGTTATTATCTCATAGCGTGGTGAATGTGCAGGTCACAACTTGTCCACCAGAGCGTTGTGGAGTTGTTGGATTGTGTATTTGATGAGTTTGATGAGGGAAACCAGGAAATCCCATGATCACAGAACATTACCAGACAGAGTTGTTTTAGAGGGATTCTCTGCATTTACCTCTAAACAACTTTGGTCAGATTTCTAAAAAAAATTCTAGAAAAAAGTGGTCACATTTTCAAAAAAAAAAGTTCCTAAAATGTGCAAAAAAAGTGGTAAAATTTCTTAAATTTTTATTTTTTAAGTAAAACAATTAAAGTGGTAAAAATTTAAAAAAAAAAAAGTTTCAAGAAGAAGTTAGGGACCCCACTTTGAGAACCACTGTTCTAGTAAATTCAATCAGTTCATAATTAGAGTCAAACTTTAATTAGTTTGGAATCATCCAGATTTATTATTTACTCTCTAAATGTGTTTTTAGCAGCATCAAACGGTTATGTATTTCTACATACGGGCGGCGCTATCAATAGGCTAAGGGAAGCTTAGCTTCCCCTAGATTGTCACAGAAAATAAAATATCATCACAAATAATAAAATGAAAAAATAAAATAGTGTTTTTTTTTTCGTTGTTGTTTTTAAATTATATTTTAGAAAGAGGTGGGAAATACATTAAAACACACATTTTTAAAGTATTATCTATGTCGATGGTTTATTTATTTTTTATTTCAGTGGTATTTGACTGGTTACCTGCGTCATTACGTAGCCTACACACGGCGTAGCTACAACGAGCAGCGTAGAAGCTTACCCCTTTGCCTCGCTATGCTAGTCACTGACAGTCCAGCGAAATTAAAAGAAAAAAGCCCGGTAAAACGGACATTAGAAGGTTTTTGAATATCAAAATTGACGAGTCCGAGAGTCCCATGAAGCAGCAGCAATGAAGCCGACCACGATGCTTCCACGACCGGCTGCCGCCTTCTCTCCTGCCACTGGCCTCCATGATGACACCGGCTGCCCCCCCCCGGATACCGGCCACTGCCCGCGAGTCACCGGTCTACCTCCGGACAGCCGCGCCCCCCCGAACACCTGCGCACACCCTCCTCCAGTCACTGGCCTAAGTTACGTACAGACAGCAGCCCGACCGCCCGGACACCTGCTGCCTCCCTCCTCCAGTCACCGGCCTACCTCTGGACACCTGTGTGAGCGCACATTCTCACAGCAGTTGCGCAACTGGATGAGGACAATGGCACAGCAGATACTGTCAACTCTGTTGCTTCTGTACATCGAGAGCGACAACTAAGAGGATTTAAACCTGAAGAAATAGTTGAAAAATATGACACAAACGCCCCGTGGCGTGCTGCTTAGGGTAAGAACATTGATTAGGTTAATTATGGGCCACTACAACAGCAAAAAAAAAAAACAGCAAAAAAAAAAACAAGTAGAGAATGAAAGGAATCATTCTGCTGCATCTCAGTTTGATGAACATCAAAACTATATACATCTTATATATCTGCCTGGGTAAAGACTTTTTTTCTTTTTCTTTTTTTTTTTTGTCCCGTAGCTTCCCCATTCCTTCTGCCCTAGCGCCGCCTATGCTAGCAAACTAACTAAAAGCCTAAATTATCTACATTTACTTTATCGTTTTGTTTTGCCAAAATTAAGATAAAACTCTAAAGTTAAAGCAAAAGCTACTTAACTAAAAAAATGTGTCAACACCATCAAATCAATTCACTCCGGGGAAATAAGACGACTGACACGGTTCAATTTACAAATGAAATCTTTATAATTTTTTTTTGTGTGTCAAAAAGAAATGAATCCCGTCCAATCTATACCAAATTGAATGTCGCCGCCCGCGCAGCCCGGCCCTGCGCCCACAGCCAGCAGGGGGCGTCGGCGAGCGGCGTGCTACAGGTCTTCCTCTGCAACGACTACAGTAAACAAGTCTTTCAGGAAACATGCTTTGATTTTTCAAGATACTTTTTTTTTTTGCATTCAAACATTTTATTTTGGTAAAATCATACAATTTTTTGCACAGCTGAGTATTTTTTTTTTCGTCCCATGCAGTGCAGGAGCCTATAAGCTATTACAGAAAGCAAAGTCTAACATCTAAAGAGCTCTAGGGTTCTCGGGCGAACGTGGAACAAGTCTCGATGTGTGTGGTTGGGGGGGTTGGGAGTTGGGGGAGGGGGAGCACTGCCTACAACGGCGCGCTCGGCTCGGACTTTTCCTGTTTCTGCGGTCGACAGCTGCTTGTGGAGGCTGCAGACCTGCTCCACATTCAGGGAGAACTCCAAGAGACGTCATCATATATGCAAAAATACAACAATGAGAATAAACCACATGTTTGTTTCTTTAAGGATTGCCATGTGCCAGACATTCAACTGGAGAAAAATAATTATTATCACTATTATTATTATTATTATCATCATCAGGTCAAATTAGAGTAAAGAATCAATAATGCACACAATTGGAGAATCTGAACACTTCTGCACCGATATGCTTTAGGAAATTTATTTGCTCTTTTGACAGCTTTATTCCAAACCTTGGCATGTTTGTTCATTTCCATTTCAAATTTTGATGACCAATTAGTTTTTTTTATTTTTAATCTGATAAACGAGATGACTGGCCCTGAGAGGAAGGCCCCGAAACAGCTGTGGATATTATTTACCGAGTCCAATGTATCTTTAAACATTAAAAAGCTCACGCTACCCCGAAATATATAAATTTCACGCATACAGGTGACATTCAACATTCAAGTGCCAGTGTTTTTTGTACTGTCTTTTGGTCAAGTTTCTGAAACTTTCAAAGAATCACTTTGAGGCTTACAAAAATAAATATTTGTCAAAAATGCTTAATAAATTACACAAAACTAGCAGCAAAAGTAGAATCTAGAAATCTGTGCAAATGGCTAAATTCCCCCGACTGCTAAATCCCCTGGTCCCAAATAAATCCTGGTTGAAACGTTGAGAACCCTTCCCCTTTGTAAACAAGCTGCGTTTTTTTTTTGTTAAGTTTTTTTTTTCTTAATCATCATCATCATCTCGCACAATCTCCTCACACACAATATTTGGAAGCTTAAGGACACATAGTCAAAGACATCTATATAAAACTCTAGATGTGCAATAAAAGAACTTTTTGTAAAACTTGATGGGCACGACGACGTTTAACGAGGGCCTAACAACACACCTAAATCAAGTAGCACCATTCAATCTCAAGTTCTCAACACTGTCAGTGCATCCGCTTTTTAGTTCGGTTTCTTTAAAAAAAGGTTTTTTTTTTTCAAGGCACAACACACCCGATGAGAAAACTGGGGGAGCTTTTCTTCCTTTCTTTTCTTTCCTTAAATGTATATTTCAATAAAAGAGGTTGAAAACACACCCTCATCTTCCTCCTCCCTACTCCCCAGTCTCTCCTCCTTGTCGACGGCCGAGGACGTCGAGCCTGCCTGCGCCGGCCGACCCGGCTTCAACCAACCGAGCCGCTGATTTACAACAAGTTTTAAGTAGTTTTTTTTTTTGTTAAGTTTTTTTTTAAAGTTTTGTCCACGTCTGAGCAGAAGAACGAACTCCCAGAGCGCCTGACCTGACGGACAAGACTTAGACAAGACAAAGACAGCACTTCAGTGTCCCAGAGAGAGAGGGAAGTGGACGCTCTCCGTCTTTGGCCACCTCCACAGTTTATTTATTTATTACACTTTTTCTTAAACGCAGCTATGGAAACCAAAGCCACTGACGATGACGATGGCGGCGGCGGCGGCGGTGGTGGTTGGTGCACTGAAAACCCCCCTCCCTGTCCACCCTTATTTTTAAATCCTACTCCTATGACTCCGCCCCATCGGAGTGCTGCTCTAAGCCCCGCCCCCTCGCCTTTCCCTCCCCCTCCCCCCCGCGCCTCGCTGTTTATATTATTGATAAACCTCAGTGATCATTCCAATGCCTGTCTCTTATTATTTAAGATGAACCATGCCTCCAACGCAGCTTGAAAAGAGAAAACGTTTGTAATTAAGTTAAGCCTGCGACTCAGTTTCCACGTGTCCTTCCTTCCTTGACCAAAAAACAAAACACTTGCAAGCGTAGAATACCATCTGGGCCTCGTGGTTGTCGTTGTCGGGGCGATTTTTCTTTTTTTTAAAGTGAAAAAAAAAAAAAAAGAAATACGCGAAAAAACACCCACGCTTTTATTTTTGAAATTGGCCCTCCCCCGATGCTGTGGTCCTTTTTTTTACTTATATATTATTAATAATAATAATGCTGCAGCCATTTTGAACTCTTCACTTTCAAGATGGCAGGCATTTTTTTTGTTGTTTTGATACATATTTGTTAAGAGAAACGATTTAAAACAAAAACCAGAAAAAAAAAAAGTCAACCGAAAAGAAAAAAAAACGTCTCAAGTAAAAGTAAAAACAAACAAAAAAAACACCGCCCACTTAAATGTAGCTAGCACTTGGTAACATACTAGCTGCCGTTAACACTGTCAAGTCAATTGAATGAAAAAAAAAAATGTAATGTGGAGTAACAAGTTCCAGCATTGATTAATATATTATTATAATTCATCTTCTCCTCAGCGATCGTTGGCACTGAGCTTTAATGACTTCTGTGTTGCTTTAAGATCACGATAGGAATGGCTATTTTTGTTGTATCTTGTTTTTGTTAAAGAACTACCATATCCAGAGAGAGAGAGAGAGTGAGAAAAAAAAAAAGAAAAAAAAAGGAGCCTGTCCAGGATAGAGTGAGCAAAACAACGAAAAATAAAAAAAATAAAATAAAAAATGAAGAAAAAAACGGAACAAAAACAAACCAAAAAAAAAAAAAAATGTTAAAAAGAAAAACAAATGTAACGCTCGTCCCTCGGGACCGTACGGTTGCTTCACAGAGTGGCCCAGTTAGTTATTATTATTAGACGTAGTAATGGCTCCATTAGCTGTTTGACTATAGAAAAGGCTACATGATGTTCCTGCGATAAATTTGAGGTTCAAATGGAATCATGACTCCGAGAGCCACAATACCCCAGTGTTTGCCAAGGTTTGATTAAGTCCAAGCTTATTTTTTTTTTACCTTTCTAATATATATGTATATATATTTAGTATATATTATACACACATATATATATTTTATTTTTATTTTACTTCACCGAACAAAATAAACTGTAAAAAACAAATTTAGAGCTCTTGGCCATGTTCATCTGGTGAAATGAAAACATAGATTTCCTGTTTAAATTCAAAAGGCACAGTACATTAACATACAAATGATCCTCAGGTTATTTCAATCGGGTTTTTTCTTTTTTTCCTTCCACAAAAAGAACAAAAATACTTTTTTTTTTTTTCCTCAAACGATGAAAAGTCCGAAGGTTGCTGTCGGACAATGCATGTCAGCAATCCATGCTCACTCTGAGGTGTGCGTTATATATCTCTGCGTCTTTCCCGGGTGGCTGCTGCGTCGCAACGTGCTGCTGGTGACTTTCCGTGTTTTATGCGGCGGCGGCTGCGACAGCGGCGGCGACGACAGTAGTTTGCGCCGTTGCTGCACTTCCCTTTTTTTGTTTTTTTCGTTGTTTTCAAAAAAGGAGAAGCGAATGGCAGAGAGAACCAGGGTTGGTAATGTACTGTGTGTCAGTGAAGCTACACAGGGAGGGTTTTGTTGTTATGGTCTGGCTTTTTTTTTTTTCTTTAAGTTAACATGTGGTTTCCATTGGGTCGGGTTGGCATGGCAACCTATTCCTTTAGGCGACTAGTTGCCCCACCAATCCACACTACTAGAGTGGCTGTAGTTTCCTCCGTAGCCGTCGTTGCTGTAGAAGTTGCCACCACCAAAGCCGCCTGCGAAGGGAAAGTTAAGAAACCATTAGAAATAAAACATTAATAACCCTTTTATTTTTTTTCTATACATAATTTCCACCTTTGTTGTGATTTTTGGTTTAATTTTGCATGTATATCATGATCTTATTTGTTTATAACTATGGATTTGTATCAATGATTTTGATTTTTGTGAAATAAAATATCTTTAAAATGTCTTTTTGGCCATAATTGTAAAAAAAAAAAAAAAGAAGAGAAAAGCAGTAGGTAAAAAAAAAGAAAAAAGGAAAAGCAGTAGGTAAAATTTAGAATAAAACCATGCAAATACATTTTCAGAGTTGTCATCTCGGGAATTAAATCATCTCATTGGGTGAGATTAACACTTAAAAACGTCATAATGCCCAAAATGTAAATTTGCACAGCAACAATAGGTATTACTTCAACATATTCTGCTTTTATCTATATTCTGCTTTTATCTTATAGTAAATTTCTCTATGTAAAATTATATCCTTGTTGAAAGTCCAATCATTTTAAATTACATAAATAAATTTTTTAAAAAAGCATGCTGTTATTGTGGCAGATATTGTGAATTTAGTTCCAAGAAGTTGCAGCTGCTGTAATTCTGATGTCGCACTCGGCCATATGTGATCTATTTATAATTAATGATGCAGCTCTACTTCACAGAATCGTGTGCATTAAGGTCACAGTGAGTTTCTACCTTGTGTCTTTCATGCAGCTGCACAGCGTTGACTAGGGACGTCACGATTATAGATTTTCTTTGTACGATTATCGTCAGAGAAATAATCACGGTATTACGATTATCACGCATTAGCCTAATTAATTTCACAACATATGAATGTGTAAAATCAAACATTACACTAAATATTTTAAGTATCTACTATTCATATGTAACCAATTATTAATCCTCCAGGGGAAGTGTTTTAAATATTCAAATCATTGTCATCTATACCAAATGTTTAAGTTTATTTTAATTGTTTGTTTTTTATTACAAATGAGACGCTAACATTTAAATTTCTACCATGTTACGTTAGGTAAATTGACCAGTATTTCTTACATTTACCTTCACTTTTGTGCACATCAGCCTCTGTGTTTCCAAAATAATCTTTTTTGGAAAGTGACGGTATTTAAGAATCTTTACGATTAATTAATTGTGGCGTTCAATACCGCGATTAATTGTGAAAACAAGTAATTGTGACATCCCGGGCGTTGACAGTTAAAGTGAAGCACAGATAGAGATAGAAAACCAGTGGAAACCGGTTCCTCACCTCCTCCAAAGCCGCGGCTTCCTCCGTGGCCTCCAGGGTTACGTCCTGTGCGGCCGCCACCGAAGTTTCCAGCGCCGCCGGGCGTCTGACGGTAATCTCTGGCTCCGAACCCGCCAGAGAACCTGAAGACAAGACGAGACGAGGCGAGAACACACAATCAACATTTTGTGTCAAGGAAAAAACAAAACTAAAAAGATCAGAAGAGAGAACAACAAGAGTCTGAAACAACAGACTAAATGTGAAAAACGAGCTCATAATAAAAAAACACAGAACAAGCTGCTGACGGCTGCAACACACTGAGCATCATAAACATTTATAGATCAATAATGATCCAGTTTATGCTTCAAGGAAACGTGACGATCATGTGACTTCGTTCTCAGACGTCAGCAGTTCACCTGGTGACTGAGACGAGCTGCATCATGAGACCTGAGTTTATAACCCGACGAGGTGTGTTCATGTGTCTTTGATTCTCTCTCATCATTCAACAGGACGCTACAACTCAGTTAGGTTAGCTAACAGAGGCTAATGGGATTTCCAACAACTCCACAACGCTCTGGTGGACAAGTTGTGACCTGCACATTCACCACGCTATGAGATAATAACACAACGTTACCAGACAGAGTTGTTTTAGAGGGAAATACAGAGACTGCTTGATGAAAAACTGTCCCTGAAGGCAACGTGCATCAGCGGTTTTGCATGAATTTCCCTCTAAAACAACTAAACGTTGTGTTATTATCTCATAGTGTGGTGAATGTGCAGGTCACAACTTGTCCACCAGAGCGTTGTGGAGTTGTTGGATTGTGTATTTGATGAGGGAAACCAAGAAATCCCATGAGCCTCCGTAGTGTAGCTCTGAGCAGCTCACGGCTCTGCTCCGCCGTTCTAAAAATAGCTTGCAACCTACTGCTATGACTATAGGGATTATTATGGCAATGGGCCAATTTGACAAAATGTTGAACCATCCCTTTAAGTGCTCAGTTTAAATCAGTAACGACCAGTATAAGGATTAATATGATCAGTAGATATCAATGTTCAGTTTACAGTTTGTGTGTGTATGTGTGTGTGTTTACCTCTTTGAGCGTCCGCGGCCGCTGCTCTTGTGCTGGTGCTCGTAGGCCAGGCTCTCCAGCCAGGAGGGAACCTCCTGCTTGGCCTCCACCAGGATGTCCAGCAAATCTTTGGTTATGTTGCTGTTTTTGTCGTTAAAGAACGACGTGGCCAGACCTGAAGAAAAAAAACAAAACAAAAAAACAAACCAGAGAGACATGAGTCAGTTTAAAACTTTCATAAAACTTAGAAATTAAAGCATGGAACTCCTTTACCACTGCCAATAACTAAACTCACACACAAACTAACATTCAAAAAGCAAATTAAAAAAATATCTTGGAATTTCATATCTGTAAAATAACATACGTACACACACACAAAGGGTCTTATGTAGGGTAATAGGGTCTCTTGTTGTCATTTTCACTTGTTTTACCCTCTTATTTTATTCTTTTTATGTTATTTTATTGTATAACTGCTGTACATCAGAGTTATCTTACACATGTTCTTTGATGTAGATGACAATCTGATTGTACAGATTTAATGTAAGATTTTGTTTTTGTAAATTGTTTTTGTATGTTCATGAATATGTGGAGTCCCATTTCAAATAAACTAATAAATGAAATGAAAAATGAAAATGTTGACTTGTTTTTCATGTTGTGATGCAGATTTATGTTTAAATGTACTGGTTTTAAATGTAAATGTGGACCCGAGGAAGACTAGCAGCATTATAGAGCGCAGCTAATGGGGATCCTAACAAATAAAACGTAAATCATATGCACCAACTTTAAGATATCAAAATAAAAGTGTCGTACCGAGGTTGCCCACACGTCCCGTACGGCCGATACGGTGAACGTACTCCTCAATGTCACTGGGCAAATCAAAGTTAATGACGTGCTTCACGTTGCTGATGTCCAGACCTCTGGCAGCCACCTGCAGGAGGAGGAGAAGGAAGGAGGAAGAGGGGGAGAAAAAGTCGTTTAAATGTCAAGTCGGTTCAGCTCGTCCACGTTTTATTACGGAGCTATGGAGTTAATTAGCGACAGCGATGAAAAAAAATCTGCCAACAATGTTCCCGAGCCGAGCCAAAGCCACAGTTTCCTCCGTGACCCAGTTGGACCTGGTTTCGTCTCGGGGTTTTTCCCAAATGTCAAAGAGACTCTGTATAAACTCAACGCTCGGTTTCCTGCTCTTTGCTTTTAAAAATAAAAATAAAAAAACACAGCGACACAATGACTCAGTATAAACTCAAATAATTAGACAAACTAGAACCAGATCTGAAATAACAATAAACATGGTGACCAGGACTCGTTCTTGGTCTTATGTCTGGAAATTGCACCTTTTTTTTTTAATATCTAAAGTGTCTCAAAACTCAAAAAAGTTTCTGCCGAATTAAATCTTTTAATCTCCGGCGTCTTGCAGGAAACAACAACCAACCAACAACCAGACGTGATCCAGGGTTAAAGGCCCAGAACGGAAAATTAATCAGGTTTTACTCAATATTAGGGGGGAGAAAAAAAAAGAAAAAAAGCCTTTCATATATTCAATATTGCAGAATCTGTTGTTTTCTAATCCTCCATGAGCTCCTCTGTCAGGCTTTAAACACACAAGAAACACAAACTATCCAGAGGAGGCAACAGCTGACAACCCTATTTATTTAACTGTAATTCTTCTTAATCAATATTTAATCATCTGTTTTTTCCTATTATCCATTCTTACTGTCCAATCCGACCTTATTTTTCAACTTTTTTTGACATTATGAAGCACTTTATCATTTTCAAAACCATGTTTTTAAATCATTTCGTTAAAAACTGTATCAATATTTTCATTATTGATCTTGTGTCCACTCACGACCACCGCACCACCTGATGAAATATTGATATAAATTGGTTTTCAAAGAGCTCTTTTTTCCCCCCTCCATTTTACGCCACTTACAGCTGTGGCCACCAAGATGGGGCAGCGTCCTGATCTGAACTGGTGCAGCGCTTCCTCTCTGTCTCTCTGGGACCGGTCGCCGTGGATACTGGTGCAGGCGTAGCCCTCGCGGTACAGGAAGTCCTCCAGAGCGTCGGCTCCCTTCTTGGTTTCCACGAACACCAGCGTCAGCGAGTCTTTGCCTGCCGGGGGAGCGCAAACACAACACGCGGTTGAGACAAAACAAGGAGGACGAGGAGGAGGAGAGGATGACAAAGAGCATGAGAGGGAGGAAAATAAAAGAGAGGGAAAGAAGGAGGAAAGAAATTCACTGATAACTGGGGGGACGAGGCTATAGATGGAAGAAGAAGTAGAAGAAGATGGGGACTTACAACTGTTGTACTGAAAAAGTTGCAAGTTTATGAAGTAAAAAGGAAGAAAATCAAAACGACCGGTATGAAACTTAAAGATGGAGACAGGGGCTGCAGGAAAAAAAAACTGATAACACTTTACTCGAATAGGTATTCATAAGATACCATGACATAACAGCTGTCATAAACATCAATGAATACTTATGACAGCTGTCGTTAAGTGTCATTCGGTAAGTTATGTCACTTTTGATGCAAAGTTGACATTGTTTGAGATGTTTTTGTTAGGAGAACTTGACATCATTTTTTAAAGTTTGGCAATTAGGTCTGCTATGACCGTTTAAATTGTCTTTATGTCAAGTTGTCAGAACAAAAACATCTCAAATAATGTCAACTTTGCATTAAAAGTGTCATAACTTACTGAATGACACTTAACAACAGCTGTCATAAGTATTCATTGATATTTATGACAGCTGTTATATCAATCTTATGAATACCTATTCAAGTAAAGTGTTACCAAAAAAACTTAGTCGACCCTGATGTCAGTTTAGTTTGGATGATGTGGAAAAACTCAACAAAAACTTAAATTTCTAGATATTAAAAAACACAATCTAGAGTAGACACATGGCATTAATGTCTAGTTTGATTATTATAATAATGATAATAATAATAATAATAATAATAAAGATAAAGATGGCTGAGGGGTGATGGGGCAGGACAGGTCGCATCGTTTCACAGCTACTAAAAAAAACAACAAAAAAACCCTGCCACTGGTTTTACCAACGCACTCTGGCACAAGCCGGGAAAAACAAAGCTCCATCCAGCAAAGCTCCGTCCTCTCCATTATTACTTAAGCCTGTGAGTACTTTGGAAAAAAAAAACACACACAAAAAAAAACACAAAAAGCTCAGAGGCGCCCAATCAGACGAGCCGAATTGTGGTTCGGTGGCCTAACTCTCCCCCTCTCTTTCCCCCCTACAAGCCTCTTCACCTTGTGTTGAATTACAGCCAATTGTGCTCTTTTCTAGCGAGGGAGAGGCTGCCTGTGACATATATTACACATGATCGGTTTGCTTTTTATAGTTGGCAAGCAGGCGGCTGCACCGGTTACCGAGGAAACAGTTGCTTCTTTCTTTTTTTTGGATGTTATAAAGTCAAGTTAATTAAAAAAAAACACTGGTCTTTTCAATAATTCCAATTAAGAAATACAAAAATGAGTGCGATTTATTTATTTATTATCATAATAATTAGACCCTGGCCCAGTGCGACCAGTGTTTAGAGTTGTACAGACTCGGTTGCCGCCGTCATTAAACCTGTCACAACCGTCTGACTCCTGGAAACTCGGAGCTCTTTCTATGACAAGCGGCCAAACGCGATGGTGTGCAGCCAGATGACCCGAGCGCCGGCCGGTGCTGAAGCTGAAAAAAAAAACACTGCAAACTGTCGATCGGACCTACAAACAAACTCTTCGTTGGAAATGAAAAGAAAAATCATTAACAAAACAATAAATAAATTGAAATAATAAACAGAACGGAGGCAGCATGTGAAGCGGGGGGGGAGCGGAGGGACAGGATGAGCTGTGGGAGGATGTGATGTTTTTTGGCTTGTGGGTCAGAGTGAATATTATGGTATTATGTTTCACACTTACCCGGTTTCTCTGGGGCCTCTGTCTGATTTTCCTGAACCTCACTGGGAATAACTAAGATAAAACCAAACCGGCCAGTAAACGCAAGGCTGCTTCAGTAACACAACTTTCAACTCACAGCTTTTAGATCATCATTAAAAAGCAAAAAAAATAAAATAAAAAAAAACAAAACACCCCCTTTTTAGAGAAAAAGAAAAAGAAAAAAAAAACACGACAAAGTGATTTCAGAGCCTCCTCACCCCTGAATGCATCACACTAACATTTTATTTATTTTTTTAAAGGGATAGTTCAACATTTTGGCAAATCGCTATAGTCATAGCAGTAGGTTCGTTACCTTTAATTGTCGGTGCAAGCTGTTTTTAGAACGGCGGAGCAGAGCCGTGAGCTGCTCAGAGCTACGCTACGGAGGCTCATGGGATTTCTTGGTTTCCCTCATCAGACTCATCAAATACACAATCCAACAACTCCACAACGCTCTGGTGGACAAGTTGTGACCTGCACATTCACCACGCTATGAGATAATAACACAACGTTACCACACAGAGTTGTTTTAGAGGGAAATACAGAGACTGTTTGCTGAAAAACTGTCCCTGAAGGCAACGCGCATCAGCGGTTTTACATGAATTTCCCTCTAAAACAACTCTGTGTGGTAACGTTGTGTTATTATCTCATAGCGTGGTGAATGTGCAGCTCACAACTTGTCCACCAGAGCGTTGTGGAGTTGTTGGATTGTGTATTTGATGAGTTTGATGATGAGGGAAACCAAGAAATCCCATGAGCCTCTGACGAAGCATAGCTCTAAGCAGCTCACGGCTCTGCTCCGCCGTTCTAAAAAATAGCTTGCACCGACAATTAACCTACAGCTAAGATTATAGGGATTATGGCAATGGGCCAATTTGCCAAAATGTTGAACTATCCCTTTAAAACATTATCATTTTTCTATTACGAACAACATTTGTTAGCAGAGATGTAGCAAAAGTCAATATTAGCTTGATATGGGGCAGACTGACACACAGGATGATGGAGTTAGAGCCCAATGTCACATTCATGGGAGGAGGAAAAAAACCCAAAAAACCCAACAAACAAAACAAACACTCAGCTCTCTCTCTATAATTTGTGTGTTTTGCGTTTCTCACCTGTGGCGTTGAGCAAGTCGAGGAGGAAGGACCTTTTGTCATTTTCCTCCACCCACACCACCTTCTGGGTGATGTTTTCTGAGGTGGAGCCGACGCGACCGACCGCCAGGAAGATGTAATCCTCCAGGAAGTCACGAGCCAGGATCTAGAGAGACAGACAGACAGACAGACAGACAGACAGACAGGTGAGGATCGGAATATTTAAATCCATGAAACAGGAAACTACAACAATCTATACAAACTTTAGTATTGCCCCTGCAGGGAAATTTGTCATGGACAGTCATGTGCCGCAAGTAACTGCATTACATAAGTACAAAAAAACAGATAAAAAAAACAGTACATTTGACATTCCTCGCACAGTTCTCACATACACACAACTCTCCCATTCACACAGATACATATAAATATGGTAGATAAAAGTACTGATGAGAATCCAGAATCTGTTTAAAATGAAGGATTCCAGTTATAACCTGAGAAGACCACTATTATTTGAGAAACCAAAGACTCGAACTACTGTAAAAAAATCACTGTCTTTCTGTTAGAGGGGTTAACATCTGGATTAATTGTCCTGAAAATATTAAATTATGCTGTACTCTAGTCAGCTTTAAAATACTTAGAATTTCTCGTTACAGTATGGAAAATTAAGTTAAAATGATTTTGTACTATTTTGGGTTATGTGCTGTGTACAAAATTTAAGTGTACTAATTAATTTCAAATATCTGTGATCTGATCCTATTGTATTAATGCGTATATGTATGTATATTTTTTTATTTTATTTTAATTTTTTAAGGTAAAAGGGGTAGGGGTATATAAGCTTTGGCTTCAACCTACACCCTTTCGGTTATCAGGGGTGCAAACTCATCAGGGGTAAAAAAGGTGACAAGATACCGACCCCCTAGGGGGGTCCGGGGGCATGCTCCCCCGGGGAAATTTTTTTAAAAACCAACTTTAAAGGTGAATTTACAGTCAATTTTAGCATGAGACTAGGGTCCAGATTTACTCAGGTTAGCACAGCTTTTGCTCCTGTTAAACCTGCACAATCTGTCTCTCTGTGTTTGGTTTTGAAACATGTGAAGGGGGTCTTCAGCCTATGCAGGTCTAGCATGAGCAAAAGCTGTGCAAAACTTGGGAGAATCTGTCCCTTGATGTCCATCAGATGAACCTTGCAAACCTTGCCTTCAAACTAAATAAAATTTAATACAGACTGATTGGTTCATTGTGAAACATTTATTGATGTAAATGTGTTTTCTGTACGTAGGCTATGCTCCGAGGTAGCGCTGCTCTTTCTGTCCAATAACACACATGAAGCTTAAAAATGCCATAGGTTACATAAAACATATTAAGCGGCAATATGTATTTAAAAGATGTTCAAGCAAATGGTTCGGTTCACGGTTTTGTGGTCATGGTTTTCAGTTCAGTTTCGTATACTTTGATCGTTGGGAAAATCAATCATGTCTTGTATATTCAGGTTAAAACTTAAAGAATGAGGCAGTCTGACATCTGATACATTATAGTGACAGTCTGAGGTTAAAAGTAGGTGAGATTCTGGCTGCAAGAGAGGAGACATTGATAGTTCCAACATGTTTTAATTTATTGGGCAAAGAAAGTTATCTAACAAATGCTAAGAACAATTAGATATTCACTGAAATATATAACCTATATTTATTAATTGTGGTTCTTACAAAAATTATATCTTATAAAATATAAAAGCTAAAATGTCTCTTAAAGCTCTGCCCCTTTAATTAGTGCATACAAAATAATTTAACTTTAGCCTACTACTTTTACAACCACATTATTTACCAGCAACATAAAGTGAAACAGAGGCAGAGGTGTCCTGCCACAGTCAGTCAACCTCCTCCTCCTCCTCCTCCTCCTCTTCCTCCTCCTCCTCTTCCTCCTCCTGCTGCTGCTGCTGCTGAACAGGTCGCTCTGGAGCTAGTCTCGCTCGCCAGACCCTCCTCCAGAGAAGGAGACACTGGAGCTAATAAATGCTAAACGCGCTAATCGCTAATTGGCCGCGATCGCGATCATCACACACACGTGGTCCCATACAGCACCTATACAACGCTGCTGGCGCATCTTCTAGCTCCGACTCTTTCACTCGCCATGCTCACAAAGTCGCGTTAGTTAGTCTGTATTAAAAGTGAAGCTTGTGTATTGCTGGACAGAAGAGGAGTGCTGCCACCACTCGTTGTCATCCAGGTAAGGTGCATGCGCCTTAAAGAGACAGGTGCATTGGCTCGGCTCGGCTCGCCGGACCCCCCCCCCCCCCCTCTCAATTTTTTTTTATTGCGGATTTACACGAATCACACAAATGACCAATTTGGGATCCAAAACGGCGAATTTCGCCGAAAGGTGACGAGTTTGCACCCCTGGGTTATATAAGCTTGATATACCGAAATAAATAAATTCATTCAATTCATTCATTCATTCATTCAACTATTAAACAACTCAAATAACTCAAATAAAAACAGTGCATCAATGACAGCCTCGCACCTGGATCTCCTTGGGGAAGGTGGCGCTGAACATCATGGTCTGGCGGATGCCCTTGGGCGGCATCGTGTCCTGCTCCACGATGCGTCTGATCTGAGGCTCGAAACCCATGTCCAACATGCGGTCGGCCTCGTCCAGGATCAGGTAGCTGCACACACACACAGACACACACACCGCATATTTAATTATTTTTATTTATTTTAAAACAACTAGTGCTACAACAATTAATGTGGAGGAACGAGATCAACCGCCTGCACGGAAGATGGCGGACATGGGCGTCGCCACAGGTTCAATCCATACGGGAAATCGGGCATTTTTCATGTATAATATATATATATATATATATATATATTTTAGTCTTAACCCGTAAAGGGATAGTTCAACATTTTGGCAAATTAGCCCATTGCCATAATCCCTATAGTCATAGCAGTAGGTTCGTTACCTTTACTTGTCGGTGCAAGCTGTTTTTAGAACGGCGGAGCAGAGCCGTGAGCTGCTCAGAGCTACGCTACGGAGGCTCATTATGGGATTTCTTGGTTTCCCTCATCAAACTCATCAAATACACAATCCAACAACTCCACAACGCTCTGGTGGACAAGTTGTGACCTGCACATTCACCACGCTATGAGATAACACAACGTTACCAGACAGAGTTGTTTTAGAGGGAAATACAGAGACTGCTTGATGAAAAACTGCCACGGCAGGAACACGCATCAGCGGTTTTGCATGAATTTACCTCTAAAACAACTCTGTCTGGTAACGTTCCAAGGGCCAATTTGCCAAAATGTTGAACTATCCCTTTAAACGAGCCCTGCTGAGAGGTGTTCAAACCTTATTCAGTGCTCCGTCCAGGTCCGTACTGATAATCAGAGCTCCGACGGTTGAAACGAAGAGATAGAGCGGTAATAGAAAGAGTCGTGTGATTGATTGTTCAATTGTTTTCTGAGTTCGGTTGCAAACTTCAGGTTGGCCAGATTTCCTGTGTGAAGGAGCGAATAAATATACACGAAGACGACCAACTTCCGGTGTCGATTGGATCTATGGCGGCGCCCTTGTCCGCAATCTCCCCTGCAGACGGGTACTCTTGATTTTGATCGATCAAGCTTCTCGTTTTTCTTTTTCATAAATCAATTATGAACAGAAATTCAGTTCATTAGTTGTGAAAATAATGTGCTTATAGAGTTGGTCTCAGTGTGGATTCTGAGCTTTACTGACTTGCAATAGTCCAGGCCGATCTTGCCCCTCTCCATCATGTCCACCAGACGTCCTGGCGTGGCCACCAGCAGGTGACATCCTCGCTCCAACTCCCTGATCTGCTGCCCGATGTCGGCGCCGCCGTACACCACGCAGGGGCGCACACGGGAGCGGTAGGCGACCTACAGGAGGAGAGGAGGAGAAGGAAACAGATGAGCTTCTAGATGAACGTTCACGCGATAAGAGAGGGTTAAGGCGTCGGGTGTTTTTTCCTGGTCGTCACCTTTCTGGCCTCGTCGTAGATCTGCAGGGCCAGTTCTCTGGTCGGCGCCAGGACCAGAGAGAGTGGGTACTGCTTCCGTCTGCCGTACCTGCCGTTGTCCTGACGACAGAAAAGGAAGAATCACGTTCATACGAGTTCATTCGTCAAGCGATAACGCAGGATTTTGTTTTAATTAATTACAGTGGAAACCGAATCATTTCTATACAAATGCTGTTGAATAATTCGTTTATAGGAGTCAAGAAATCCGCTTATAGTGTTGATTTTTGGTCATTTTATGAATGAAAACATGTGCAAAAATTATGAGTAGTTATTTTATTTCCTACTCCCGTAATTCCTTGCCGGATGTCTGCTTCTGTTGCTGGCTAACGTAAAGTCGACACCTGGCTGTTCAGTAAAAACTAAGTCACCACCGATTTGCACTACAGACATACAGTAGACCTACTGTTATTTAGGAAACTGCACAACAACGTTAGAGGCGATTGCCTATTTATAATTTTACAGTAAGCTATACATTACTGCGGTGTATTGTGTACAGTATTTGAGTAATTAAACTTGCACGGTGCCTCTCAAAAAGCATTTGAAACGACTGTACCGTGTTTTAAACATTAAATATGATTCAGTAAATGCTGAAGCAGTCCATTTAGTGACATTTTTCTCAATGAAAAACTATACAAATGGCATTTAGATGATGTTAGAAATGAAGTGAAATAATAAAAAATCTGTTATAATAGTCATATTGACTCTGGAAACACGTGATCACTATAAACTATTTCCACTGTATCGTCTTTCCTCCGTACCTGTCCGTTCTTGGCGGCCTGCAGAGCGTCCCCGGGGCCCTCGGTGAAGATCTGACTCAGCACCGGCAGCAGGAAGGCAGCGGTTTTACCAGAACCTGGAACACAACACAGCAGGAGAAAATCAGAGATAAAAAAAAACACCCACCACTGCTGCTGTGCTGCTGACGAGACTAAAAACTTTCAGCATAAACTCATGAATTCACAAAAAGAAAAAGAGAGAGAAGAGATAAAGAGAAGAGATACTGACCAGTCTGGGCGCAGGCCATCAGGTCTCTCTTGCTCTTGATGATGGGGATCGCGTGTTTCTGCACCGGCGTGGGACGAGTGTAACGACTCAGGTTGATGTTGCCCATGATGATCTCCCCCATGTCCACATCATGAAACTGCAGAATCAAAATCACAAGTCAGTAACTGGTCTGTCTGTGTGTTTCTTCTCCAATCAGAAACATGGCCGACACTGCATATGCACAGTCAGACCCTCTGTCTGCCCACCAACAATAGAGAAGACATGTTCACCATCTGCTCCTGCTTGTACTAGGACAAAGTTGTTTTAGAGGTATCAAAGTAGCTTTTTTTCCATGAGCTGTATTTTTGTCGTGCTGTCCTGAAATTTTGTATGAATTTGGCTAATCCAAACCTACGCAGTTTCAATGTCATTGTGTCTAGCTAGTAAATTGTGTTTTGTCATAACATTTTAGGTTAAAAAAAGGCACAATTTATCTATTTTATTCCTCATGATGAACAGAACAGCCAATTATATTAAACCATGAGAGACTAATGCTAAAGATAAACAAAAATAATTCCCCAAATAGCTTCCTACAATGAAATATGCATGGTTGTATCTATAGCCTGTTCTATGGGACAAAAGTAGCCACATGTGTATATTTTCCTATGAAAATTGGATAAAAGTGAATTTATTTGATGTCATACAGTGAATAAATCATCCAAAAGTACAGTACCGTGCAAAAAAAAAAAGTAACTGGTCTGTGAATAAACTTTTAAACATCTTTAAAAGAAAAAAAACAAAACAGACAGACTATTCCAGCACTTACGCTTTCAATGTGTGGCGGGCAGTTGCTTCCAGTGGCCTCCACGGGAATATCGTCGTATTTCTCAAAGTTGATGCCGGTGTTGCTTCCTGCGAAAAGCTCGCTGAGAAAATAATAAAAAAAAGTGAAGTGTGAGGTTGACGGCTGTTGGTTTAAAGTTTAGATAATAATAATTAATAAGAGTCTTGTGTGTGTCGTCTTACTTTTCCAGACGCTCGTTGGGAGCGGTCGGCTTGGACCAGTCGTCGCCGTCTCTGCCGTCTTCTGTCCACCGGCTGTTTCCTCCGCCGGCGAAGCCTCCGCGCTCATATCTGCAAGACAAGAACATGAATCTGTGAGAAACTTACACATTTAAAGAGAGCAAAAACAAGCAAGTGGGCGAACTAAAAAACAGCTGGTAGCTCAGCAGGTGGCTACACACTTCATTAATGTGGATAGGTAAAGTATTAGATTTAGCATCATTAGCCCGATAAAAACAAGGTGGTGTGACACAATAAATCCACCATCATGAACTTCAATTGCTCTACTGAATAAACAGCCAGCCCTACTTCACAGTAGCAGCAAAGTATAGGTTGTGTAACTCAAGCTTTTTACTTCCCTATTGATTTTATTTCATAGATTTTAGTACTTATTCTTTCATTTTGCACACAAGTCGAGCCTCCACCTTCTTGTCTTCTCTTACTTCTTACCACTATAATTAGAATTGGTAAAGCCGACTGTTATGGTTCTTACTTTTTTACTCGCTGTCTATTTTTCGTTATTTATTAATCTCGAGTACGTTTTTAATCCAACTATATAACAGGGATGGTGCAATAGTACGACTTAGTTGGCAGTGTACGACGTGAATGTTTGTCAATTTGTCTGTTGTTGTTATAAGTCGTACGCTAGGGCTGCAACTAACAATTATTTTCGTTATCGATTAATCTGTTGATTATGTACACAATTAATCAGTTAGTCCATAAAATGTCAATTAGTGTTTCTCAAACCACAAGATTACGTCCTCAAATGTCTTGTTTTGTCCACAAACCAAAGAGAGACCCAGTTTATTGTCATAAAGGAACAAAGAAACCAGAAATATTCACTTTTAAGAATCTGAAATCAGAGAATTTGGACTTTTTATTTTAGAAAAACTACCCAAACTGATTATTCGATCATCAAAATAGTTGACGATTAAATCGATTATCGCTCAAATAATCGATTAATTGTTGCGGCTCTATCGTACACCGACCTTCCCCTGGAGCCGGCGCCGCCGCGGTCGTTGAAGAAAGTCTTGGACCTGTCGTTGCGTCCTCCGAAGCTGTTGTAGGCGGCGTCCCTGGGAGCTCCTCCCCAGCCGCCGCCGCCGCCTTCTTTGTTTTCGTAATTGCCGAAAGCTGTACGTAAAAGAAAGAAAAAAAGATTAAAAAACAAAAATCTAGATAATTATGTCACTGGAGATGTTTTTGAATGCAAATCGGCTGTGAGACGTCGCCATGTTCTTACCAACCATCGGTGGGAACATGGTCTCTCCTTTAAAGGAAAGTGCCGGTCGTTTTAAAAGCCATCACCTTAATCTACTGCTCTTAGATTAAACTCACTAACAGGACTCTAGATATGATAATAACTATTATGTATGAGTAAAAAAAAACCAGGGTGGGGGGAGGGTTCAGTTAACGCCTTAAGCTACGCTGTCGCCGCTAAAGCTATAGCTATAACTCGTCTTAACATCTTTTAAAGGGCACGACAGGATTTCCCCACCTGCGTTTTGCAATGGTTGATTAAACGAGCCTCCACCCCTGTTACCACGGTAGGCACCGCGCCCACCTCTATCATTGCGAGGGGGTCCTCGCCCTCCGAAGCCCCCGTTTGAGCGGTTGTCGTGGTAACCGTTCACAAAGCCATTGCTGCGTCCGCCGTCCCATCCAGGTGAGTCTTCATGAGGAGACACAGAGGAGAAAGAAACACAGTGAGCGAATGAGAAGGAGAAAAAAGTCTGAGCATCAATCATCAACATCTGGCTGGATCTAAGTTCAGCCTAACTCTAACAGGTGGGATTACAAGCAGCTTTTATTATTGTAATTATAATAAAATTATTATTGTTATTATAGACTAGGATCTGGACTGAAAGCTTTTGGATAACTATAAGAATAAAAAAAAAAATGCTGCAACAAGTCGTGTCGTTGGGTCGAGTTAATGTCGTCAAGTGAGGGGGGGAAGAAGTCAAAAAGCAAGTTCTACATCTGTCCAAGAGAGAGGATGCAGAGAAATCAAAGCACTGTGAGGCAATTAATTATAAGCCACTGAATTTGAATTTAAAAAAAATATATACAGCTCTGGAAAAAATTAAAAAGACCACTCCCAAAATGATCAGTTTCTCTGGTTTTACTATTTATAGGTATGTGTTTGAGTAAAATTAAAACATTTCTCCCAAAATTGAAATAAAAATATTGTCATTTAGAGCTTTTATTGGCTGAAAATGACTAAACTCGTCTAAATAACAAAAAATATCAAGTCTTTTCAGACCTTGAATAATAATAATGCAAAGAAAACCTGTTCATATTTATTCCTAAACAACAGAGCAAGAATATTTTAACTCAGGAAGAGTTTATAAAATCAAGTTTTTGTGGGATAATGTCAATGTTTAATCCCAGCAGTGGTTTTTATTTATAATCTTCCTATAAAACCAGATGTGGTTCAGGTAGAATGAGTTGTGTTTGTGTTTAAAAAAGAAAAGAAAAGAATGACTGTCATACATGTAGAGATGCTTTTAAGAAACATTTGTGAAAGTGGTCTCTTATATTTTTCCAGAGCTGTAAATAAAAAACAAAAAAAAGAGACTTTAGGGACTTTGAGAGGATGACGGCTACCGAGCGCTGCGGCGTCACGTGGGACATTTACCACAACGATCTGCCCGGCTTTCGTTCCCATCGGAGGCCAGACTGTAATAATCAGTGCAGGCTGAGGATGAGGCTGGTAATGGGGGGGTTGAGGGGGGTCGAGGAGTGGGGGTGGGGGGTCGGGGTGGTGGATAACGGACAGTTAGCGCTGCCACGGCGTGCTACGTAGCCCGGGTTCAATGCCACAACAACAGCATCGGGAGGCAGAGCAGCTGCACAGGATCTAGTCTCAGGCTCGAGTTTCTTTTCTTTTGAGTTCAGCCCAGGGACGTCACCATTATACATTTTCCTGGTACGATTTTTGTCAGAGAAATAATCGCGGTACTACGATTATCATGATTATTAAGCATTAATTAATTTCACAACACTATGAATGGGTAAAATCAAATTAGTCAAAATATAATTACATTACTAATCCCTTACTATAGGACCAGTTATTAATCCCCCAGGGGAAGTGTTTGAAATATTTAAGTCATTAATTGTCATCTATACCAAATGTTTACGTTCAATTTAATCGTTTTTTTACAATACAGATGACACGCTAACATTTAAATTCCTACCAATTCGATGTTCAGTTAGTTAAATGGACCAGTATTTGTGCATTTAACTTTATTTTTGTGCACATCTGCCGATATGGTTCCAACATAATCTTTTTTCAGAAAGTGAAGGTATGTAGAAATCTTTACGATCAATTAATTGTGGCGTTTAATACCGCGATTGATTGTGAAAACAAGTAACCGTGACATCCCTACTGTAGTGTCCTCATGTAAAGCACAAGGAAGGAAAAGCCTTGTAATGCTTCAACACAGTTCACAGGCCGGTGCTCTACTCTACGTGCTTCTGACATTGATCTGAGTAAATAAATCCAGAGTATTGTGTAATACAAACATACATTCTCAGTATTGTCTGAACAAACTCGACCCCCACCTCCCCACCGCTCCCAGTCCGTGGTGAATCAGCACAGACTTTGGTCATTAGGAATTATTCTTTCTTTTTTGTATGCCATCATATGTCATTGTTACATCCATTTCCTTATTTTACCTGCTTATCCGGTTTCTGGATCATATTGGTTTTTTTATGTTTTGGTATTTGGTTTGTATCCGTTTATGTTGTGTTTTGATAGTTTTGATCCAGTGTTTTAATATTAATCTGCCAGTTTTTCTATATCTGTTATATTTTATCCCTTCAGGCACTTAAACCTTTCAATGAACTTGACTGTTGAGTGGCAGTCCACACATACAGTATGTTAATAGTGCAATAAGATCTAGAGGCCGTGTTTGGTATGATTTGATTGTTAACTATAGGTGGAGTTTTCGCCTCTTCCTTCACTGTAAATTATCAAATTGTTCCTTTTACTTGTGCAAAATAAATCTAAATCAGGATCTCAGACAAACTGTGGGAAGAGGGAAATGAAAGTAAAACGGTGAGTTCAGAGTTCAGACGTCTTCCTTGTTTCACTGTCGCTTCCAGCTCTTTGCTCAATTTCCTGCACTTAACTTTTTTATTTTAAAAGTCAAAGTCCAATCTGTTTGATAGTTTTTTGTTTTTTGTTTACTTATTACGGTAGAATTTAATCACTCAGACAAGTGTCAGACAACAATGATGCATGTGCCCACAAAGCACACCATGCAGCAGAGCCCTGAGCTCAACTGTCTGCTACGGCGATGCAGAAAAACTTCAGTCCACAACACCACCCGGTGCTGGATGCTAAAACGATGCAGGACGTTGCATCTTCATCACAAAACCAAAAAGACGTTGCAGTTGCCTGAAGCATCACAACTAACAAACCTGAAAGCTGCACAGAAACAAGTCTGGTGAATCTCTGCTAAAGCTGCTAAAGGCCGAGGTCTTTATCCATTCACAAACCGTATATTTATCTTAATTTAGGCAATTTTTAATTTTAATTAGGTAATTTGTAAGATTAAAATATGCATGCACGACCGTTTAGGAATTTCAAACCTTCGAAGCACACGCTGCACGTGACTCAGGGAATCCCACACCTCCCCACACCTCTTAGAAAGGAGAATACCCCCCCTCAACGCCCCTCCTCCTCCTACAGTCTCACATATTTCAGCTCAGTCTTGTTGCAACCAGACGCACAAACACTACAGAAACCCAACTCCCTGCTCGACTTCATAAAAAAAGAAAAAGAAAAAAAGAAAAGACCTCGTGCTGCACGGGTAATAATAAGTTGGCTGTGATAATCTGCCTCAAAGAGAACAGTCCCGGTTCTTTATCATCATCAATTAGATGCAGAGTAGAAGCCAGATAGAGATTAATCTACTTGATAGCTCAGACTCAAGTAGCCAGAAGGAAGAAAAAACCTCATAACCTCAGAGAAACAAAGATCCCTTTCAGACAAGACACAGCTACAGGTGAAAGAGTATTCAGTCGTGTCATGTGCCAAGGAACGGCGGGCGAGTGTGCACAGGTTTCTTCTCTCCTCCACCTTTCCAAATGTGATTCTAACTTCACACTGTGCTGAGCTGCTGCTGCTGCTGCTGTAGAGGAGGAAAAAGCCTGCACACAAACACACTGCAGTTCTCAGCTGGGTTCATTAATCCCCACTGTACTTATTAGTATGTCGTAGGCCGGTCTAGTCTATAAAGAACTTGAAACAGAGGAAGAACAGAGTTGTTGGGGCTGAACGACGACGGCGTCTCTCTTTGCAAAAAAACAAAAGCCCTGCTTTGATTTCACGACTGACTCACTGGTGTTAAAATGGAAATTAAAACAAAAAAAATGGCTGAACAATGCAAAAAGAAAAGAAAAAAGGTGAAGATGTCTTAGAAATGGTCTGGTGGTTATTAGTAAAACAGTCACACTAGTGATGCAGTGCAGAGTCTTTAAGGCACCATCACCATGCATCATAAAGCAACTTCAATTGCAAGCTGTGACAGACTGCTGCTGCTGTTGTTAGGCCAAAGAAATTCTGCTGCATTTCAGTTTCTGCTTCTTCAAAGTGACCGGTGCAGTGGCGTTGGGCGCGTTTATATATACACAGTATATATGCATGTAAATTAACTACACTATGAAAAACTCTGCCAACTAAAGTAGATGGCGTGGCGTGGCGTGGCGTGGCATGCAGGTAGAGGTCAAGGTATACCACATCTGTTTCGCCAACCCCCACTGTAGGCATGGTAAAAGGCAAGCTCTTGAGAGGCCAGTCTTGGGTAACCTGAGCAAAGGTAGGGAAGCAGGGCTATAAAAAGACTCTCCACCCATGAACACTGGCTCATGCAGCATACGAGTGTCTGAGGGCTTTTAACTTTAACTTTTTAAACACTAAGGAGTTACCAATCTTTAAAAAAAGCCATCCCATCCTGATGTATAGTTATTAACTCTGTGTCTTTGCTGACACTCTGCCTGCCATGGTTGTTGTGGGCAGAAACTTGAGGGGGGGGTGAGGTGGGGCAGTGCAGGTGAAATGTGGATATACACCTCTGGAAAAAATGAAGAGACCACTCCCAAAATGATCAGTTTCTCTGGTTTTACCATTTATAGGTATGTGTTTGAGTAAAAGTATTGTTTTTTGTTTTATTCTATCAACTACCGACAACATTTCTCCCAAAATTGAAATAAAAATATTGTCATTTAGAGCTTTTATTGGCTAAAAATGACTAAACTAGTCTAAATAATAAAAATATCAAGTCTTTTCAGACCTTGAATAATAATAATGCAAACAAAAACATGTTCATATTTATTCCTAAACAACACAGCAAGAATATTTTAACTCAGGAAGAGTTTATAAATCAAGTTTTTGTGGGATAATGTCAATGTTTAATCCCAGCAGTGGTTTTTATTCATAATCTTCCTATGATGACCTCATCAGTGTCTCTTTAAGTAGAATGAGTTGTGTTTGTGTTGGTGTTTAAAAAAGAAAAGAAAAGAACTACTGTCATACATGTAGATGCTTTTAAGAAACATTTGTGAAAGTGGTCTCTTATTATTTTCCAGAGTTGTATATAATATATATAGGGGGGTGGGAAGGGGTGAAGTCAGTTTTAACGAAGCGGTCATATGCTTCAAAAAGATGAAAACTCAGCTCACTGCAGTAAAAAGAAGAAGAGCATTTGATGTTGCGTCTAATTGCCGTCTACCTATAGGATTTCCTGTTGTAAAGTGCAAGCATCCCCATCAGAGAGACAGGCACATTAATTAATCATGAGCCCGTCGTTAAAGCTTACAGTGCATGTGCATATAGGCCTGATCTAAAACCCCCCACCCCACTCCCACTCCTCCCTTTCACACTGGCTTTTGCTGGTGTGTAAAAAAAATGGCTATTTCATGCATCTGTAAATGCAGGTTGCCCTCAGCGAAAGCAGACAGAAGGGACTTACAGAGATTTACTGGTGCCACTGAATAACCGCACTGTCTACCAGCGGAATAAGCATTTCCTGCTGTGGAATAAGAAAACAGTAAAAACGAGAAAAAACGTCAAGTGTGCAATGACACAAAACCATGATTCCAAGTTTTTTGTTTTTTTTTAATAAATGTGAAAATTACTTGACAGAACGTCAGGCACAACAACAATGTGTCTTAAGCCTTTAAGAGGCTAAACAAGTACAAGAAAGAAGAAGAGGAAGAGGAAAAATGTTTTTAACTACCTCAAAACCACCTCAACCTACAGTAGTTACAAAACATTACGTCCACAGATGTCAACACTGATAAAAACCACCACCACCGCCCTCCCCCCCACATTGCCCCCCCTTATCAGAGCAGTCAATAGCTAGCACTCCTCTTTTTTGTTTTTCCACATGTGAGACGCTGCACCAGGGAACAAAAATAAAAAAAGATTACCTATGAGAATAGTTACTGAAATGTCAAAGTGTTTTGAAATTTGCTCCATTGTCTTACTTATGAGACTTCAGCCATCTTTTTTTTTTTGCTTGCAGTCCCACTTGTCCTACTTTATCCGTGCCAAAATAAGCCATCGTGCACAGACACAGAAAGCTCCATTTGACACGGCTTTCTTTCTTGTGTCCTCGTGCAGCAGAACCAGAAATAAAACAATATAGTCTGGTTGATGCCTCACCAATTGTTTCTTTTTTTTTTTTTCCTCATTTGTGCTTGCTTTTACCATGCTCTGATGGGCTTTTAAATTAACCAAGAAGAAGGAGAAGAGCAGCACAAGTCAAACCTGTGTTGAGGGTCTGACTGTGGCTCAGTGGGTGACTCTTAAACTCAACTCACCATTTTTGGAAGCCTCTTTGTTCCTCAAGTGAGGTGGAATGTAACGCCCTGGACGGAGGAGGAGAGAAACACGTCACATGGAGTCAAACACTAATTTACTAAAACTGCTGCTGTTTTAACGGAGCTATGAATACATGCACACATTGAAAAATATACTGTGGTGCTACAATAGAGCACTTTACCCACAATAACCTAGACCTTGCAATAAAGTCATCCACTGATTAACACTATAAAAACAAGCTTGTTTTGTATGCGTTTTAAAATGTGCATTTAAAACTTGAATGGGATCAACTCAAAAGCACTCATTACAGAAGCCTAATTACACACAAGTAAAGTACACTGTTTTACTTACTGCCAGTTCCTCCGCCTTGTCCGTCAGGGTTCAAGTCTAGGGCAGCAAGCTGCAAAAAGAAAGAAAGAAAGAGAGAAAATATTGTGGTTAAATATCAAGTCATCACTACAACTTTCGTGTTTTTGTGCAATGACAAATAAAGAAAGTCTGAGTCTGAAGTCAGATGAGAAAAGAGCACAATGGTGTGACAACTTTGATTTATCTTAACTGGCATCTCATCAATTTGTTTTAAGTAAAACTAGCACATGTTTACTGGGTCCCATTTGTCATAATGAGGATCTGGTGCTTTCCTCTGTTATGGGTGACTGTAAAATGAACATTTTTAGTTTTTTTTTGTCGTCTGTTGATCAAACCGAGACGGAAATTACACTGTGGGAAATTATACCAGGGTTTAAGATCTTTAAGTTGTTGTACCATCTTGACAAAGGGACTTAAGGATCATGGACGGATGGAAAAGGAAGGTCAGATTAAAGGATCGGTTCAATTTTTCTGTCCTAAAACATATTTTACTAGTTGAATTTATTCAAAGGTGAAAATCCAGTCTTCAATTGAGGTATTTAAAACGTGACAAAGGGAGCAACTTTGGACGTTGTCCATTTGTTTGTTTGGTGCAGACCAATTAAGAGTTTCATAAGCCTGGCATGAACTTTTTGGAAAACAAAAGGAGGCCTGAATAATCCCCACCACTCCAATTATAAACAGCAGTAGATAAATAAAATTTAAAAAACATGTCAATGATTATATAGCTAAGCTAGTATTAATGTTTTAAGACAGCATTACAGATTGTGAATCGATCCTTCTGCTGATAATGGAAATAAATGATCAGCTCAGCTGCAAGACCTGCAGTTGATTTAAAACATAACTGTTTGACAATAATTCAAAACATAACGCAGCTCCTGATCATTAAAACAAGGCCCAGTTTACCTAACAAACCTATTAAAAGAGGAAATCGGCTGACATAATTGATAAAAACGACGAAAAATTGAAAATAATTTAAAATACTTAAACACAAGCGATCAAGTTTGTATAAAACCGAGGCCGATGAAATGAACGATACATAAAGTTAAAAGGGGGTTATTTAATCTCAGATCTCGTTTTTACGGTCGCTAATAAAACCTCTGCCAACATTTTTTTCCTGCGCCACGTTTCAGGTTGAGAAGCAGCAGAAGGCCCAACATTAGCCGGGCTATGTAACTCGACAGGGATACCGGCAGGGCCGCAAATACTGGTTTTGGTTCAAAAAATAACACGTAGATTTCAGTTACCTAGAATCAGATTCTCCAAAGAATTAATTAATTGAAGTCTGGTGTTTTTATTCGTGTTTTAAAGGGGGGTCTGTGAGACTTTTTACTAAAACGGGGACATCGCATCCGCCATCACAATCCTCTCTCTCTCTCCCCCCCTCTCGCCACCTCCATTTTAGCAGCCGCAGCGTTAGCTTGTGCTGCGTTCGCATCCAACTCGGAACTCGGATTTTTCCAACCTCAGACTTGGAAAAAAGTGCAATCAAACGCCACCTCATGTCGAGTTGAGCTTCCACTCGGAAAAGTCGTCGGAAAAAGAATCTACCCTGACTTCTCCGACAATCAGCTGTCTGACATCACACAACAAAATGCCAATACATTAAAGCGTTATGAAATATAATATTTACTTATGGTTACAGATTAACGTTGTAACGTAGAACACAGAAGATTCATGTTATTTATCTTTCTTTTTCGATTGTTTATTGCCCTTAGTATTTATTTATTGCCTTAATGGCTACGTTAAGCACTTTTAACGCAAAGTTTGTCCCGGTCCGCCATGTTTTTGGTCAGAAAACGGAGTTTTTAACTGGGAGATTCTCCGTGTTCCGAGTTGTCTCGAACGCAGCATTAGCTCGCGGCTAGCGAGCTAACAAGCTAGGTAGTTAGCAGCTAGCTAAGCTAAGCTAACGCCGCTACCGTTTACCCGATGAGAGAACATACATACATGTGCGTAACGGGGAAAAATCACCACATTTCAACGAAAAAAACAACCAACAAAAGAAGAAATAAGTAAGTACTCACCTGCTGATCTAGACCGTGTGGATTATCAATGACCACATGACTCATAACTAAAGAGAGTAGTGGGGGATTATTTTCTGAAGAGAAAGGATTTTCTTTGTTAGCACGCGTAGCTATGCTCAAACGTTAACTTTAGCTTTTTCCTTTTTCTGTAAAGAATTCACGGCACGACCTTCAAATAAACAAAACAACGGTTACTTTAAATAAATAAAACTACGTTGTTATGTTTCGTTATAAATATAATAATACAAATTCCGTTGGCTGTGGAGCTGCTGTTGAAACAGATAGATATAACCCCCTCCCGGCAGGCTCGCTTGACCGTGGTGGAATGAGACACCGAGCGCTCAGGTAGCGCGAGATATCGCCTCTGCAACCTCAGGAGCAGCGGGTTCGCCCGGCAGATCTCGCGAGATTTCCTCTCAGCCCTCGGATTGGTTTCGCCCGGCCAATAGCGGCATACGCAGACACATGAAACCGATCATTAGAGGCCGTGTCGTCATAATATATTGAGTAATATCTTTCTCTGATTAATGTGATATTATATGAAGCAACTGTCTGATGTTCTCTGTAAATTCAATTGTTCAAACCCTTCTCAATGAAGTTCACAAAAAAGGGCTGTGTCGTAAAAAGTATAAAGTCTAAATAGCTATGCACAATTTGATCAGATCCCAGGTGCAGAAACTCAAAGTTGTTTTTTGTTAGCATTACATTAAAACAACCACATATGTGCAAACTAACAGCAAAAAACGAAAATAGAGGGGCAAATACATGCAAAATGACGCTAAAGAGATGCAAAAACTTCCCTAGAAATGACACCAAACACAAGTCAAACAACTACAAAATGCAAAATAACAGTGAGAAAGATGTAAAGCGACCACATTCACACACACACACACACACACACACACACACACACACACACAAAAGATGCAACGCTACCCCCTAAAAGACACAAAATGACCACAGAGAGATGCAAATATAGAAGCACAACAAAGGGAAGCTAAATAAAAACCCACAAAAGCACAAAAATGACCACAAAGAGACATGAAAAGACCACAAACCTAATTACCAAACGGATATGTGACATAAAATGACAACAAAGTGACATAAACCGATCAAAAAGAGTTGTGACTTGTGGTCGCTTTCAGTTTGTGTAACCTGCTTATGAAGTGTGTGTGGTGTGGGGTATTTTACACTGCATAGGTTTGAGTGTCTTATAATCCTTCCACAACAAAGATACAGTGCAGAGAGAGAGTCCTATATATTACATTTCATTTTGATTTATTCCATTCATGGTTTACATACTTCACATGGTTGCACATATTTACACACATTTCACACACATAGTCACCATAAATGAAAAGGAGCAGGATAAAGAAAAACTCATAGCACAGTACCTGCCCCTTTCTATAGTTATAATTGCATTGGCTTAGTATCAAATCCAGTATTATACACTATAATATATGAAGAGTTCATTTGCAAAAGCAGATAACTCTGTTCTTAAAAAAAAATATTAATAATAAATATAAGCCAAAAAAATATACTAAAAAAATAAAGATTTATTGAAAACAACACTAGAATAATTCAAAAGCATCAGCTCATTTTTTTTCAAAATGGCACTTATCTGCTTTTGCAATCAAACCAAAGTTGAGTGGCTTTGACCAAGGAGATGAGATGTACAAAAACAGATGTAACTCAAATGAACTCTATGTGTGTGTGTGTGTGTGTGTGTGTGTATATAAATACATGTACTGTAAATTCACCTACAGTCAGTCTGAGTCGCCCCCAAGTTGCTCTAAACATGTGACATGCAGAGCGGCCGTCCAACCATCATATGGTTTCAAGTGTCTTTGTAAGGTCAGGAGGGTCAAACATAAGCTCAGCCAAAGCCTTCCCCACCCCCCACTCCCCCCTCCCCTTCTCCCCCTCCTCCTCCTCCTCCTCCTCCCCTCTCTGTCTTTTCTGCAGCAGTGTGCCTTCTGTTCAGAGCTCAGCCTCCTCCTCCTCCTCCTCTTCCTCCTGCTCAGTCAGTTATCCCCTGCTGCAGCGGCCCCAGCAGGCCGAGGGCCGAGGGGACCATATGTTGCCGGGATAAGGTACCAGAGGTAATTGGTTACTAGGAGAAAGGTCAGCTGCTGCCAGCCAGATTTCTGAAATGAGTCACGACGACTCGAGGCCGAGGGAGGGCACAGAGAAACTACTTACCCCGACTCTGTTCTTCAAGACGCCCGTCCGTCCTCATGTGAATTTAAAGGGATAGTTCAACATTTTGGCAAATTGGCCCATTGCTATAATCGTTATACTAGTCATAGCAGTAGGTTCGTTACCTTTAAAGCAGAAGTAAGCGATCCGGTCGTTTTGGCTAATGCTGCGTTCCAGGCAGCCTTTTGAACCCGTAAATTACAGCTTCAAGTCACGACTTACGACTTTGTAGCGTTCCAGGCAACCCACTCGTGTTTTTCCGACCTGTTTTACCTGTGAAAGTCACTATAACGGCCACTCGTAACTTCTGACCGGTGAACTCGTACCAGATTGAACTGGTACGACTTCACAGGTCGGAAAAACACGAGTTACGGGTTGCCTTGAACGCACCATAACAGTCCTCGTCGCTACGTCACCACATTCACGCGCATCCCTTGGCTGCACACACAGCCCTGCATGCCGTTCTCTCTCCTCATTGGATAAAAACTGTAGGATACGAGAAAAGTTTTCTCCTGGGCTCAGAGCAGAGCAGAGTGACTGACAGACCCGTGTTTCAGACCAAACACTCTATGTAAGTGATTGCTGTCGGAAGATAGAACTATTTAAGACTTATATTAACACAAATATATCACTTACTTCTGCTTTAATTGTCGATGCAAGTTATTTTTACAAGTTGTGACCTGCACATTCACCACGCTATGAGATAATAACACAACGTTACCAGACAGAGTTGTTGTAGAGGGAAATTCATGTAAAACCGCTGATGTCGCGTTGCCTTCAGGGACAGTTTTTCATCAACAGTCTCTGTATTTCCCTCTAAAACAACTCTGTCTGGTAACGTTGTGTTATTATCTCATAGCGTGGTGAATGTGCAGGTCACAACTTGTCCACCAGAGCGTTGTGGAGTTGTTGGATTGTGTATTTGATGAGTTTGATGAGGGAAACCAAGAAATCCCATGAGCCTCCGTAGAGTAGCTCTGAGCAGCTCACGGCTCTGCTCCGCCGTTCTAAAAATAGCTTGCACCGACAATTAAAGGTAACGAACCTACTGCTATGACTATAGGGATTATGGCAATGGACCAATTTGCCAAAATGCCAAAATCCCATGAGCCTCCCATACAGCTCTGGAAAAAATGAAGAGATCAGTTTCTCTGGTTTTACTATTTATAGGTATGTGTTTGAGTAAAATTTAAAAAAAAATTTGTTTGTTTTATTCTATCAACTACCGACAACATTTCTCCCAAAATGTAAATAAAAATATTGTCATTTAGAGCTTTTATTGGCTGAAAATGACTGAACTGGTCTAAATAACAAAAAATATCAAGTCTTTTCAGACCTTGAATAATAATAATGCAAAGAAAACATGTTCATATTTATTCCTAAACAACACAACAGGAATATTTTAACTCAGGAAGAGTTCATAAATCAGTTTTGGTGGGATAATGTCAATGTTTAATCCCAGCAGTGGTTTTTATAATCTTCCTATGATGACCTCATCAGTGTCTCTTTAAGGAGAATGAGTTGTGTTTGTGTTGGTGTTTAAAAAAGAAAAGAAAAGAATGACTGTCATACATGTAGAGATGTTTTTAAGAAACATTTGTGAGCTGTATATCCTGTATATTTGTACTTTTACACCTGAGTGAAGTGAGTCAGTTTCATTTCCCATGCTCCATTAGTCATCCAGTGAGTGTGACAGTGTATTTCCATAGACACAACAATGGCCTCGCTGCTCCTCCCTGCTCCAGAAATGTTGCTCAACTCGTTACCAAACGGACGGAGCAGGTGTGAGGTGGAGACTAATTACATAAACCTCTGCTGCTCCTTATGTAACTACTCATCACGTTATGTTTCTGAACGTTTACTCGCTGTTTCATCTTCTCTCCTGTTTTTAAATAACACTTTTAATCTGTGATTTTTTTTACATGTCAAACATTCCTAGCACAAAGTGTGTTTTTTTTGTTTTCATCATGTGTCGACTTGTCCACAATCTTTGAGGTTTGAACTTGTGGCTCCACCTGCTGGACAGAACTATATTTCACACTGAGTACAGTACACACAGTTAATGCTGCTACAGTGTGTGTGTGTGTGTGTGTGTGTACTTTAGATCTGAGTCATGGTTTCACTGACAGGAAATCTTGTTAAAACACAACTGATAACACGACTCCAGCTGTCACAGTCTGAGTCCACAGGTTGTGTTTCTGTTTCCCAGCTCCATAAAGAGACACCGATCTCCTAGTTTTCTCTGGAAGAACTCATCCTCCTCCACCTGAGGTCACATGACACCAGCGTCAGTGTTTGTTGGTGATAAAGTTGTGTTTGAATAACAGGAGGAAACACATAACACGGTGGAGTGGAGGC
>NC_140927.1:30355620-30387992 GCF_045865225.1 Trachurus japonicus | reverse complement strand
GTTTGTTGGCCGAAATAAAGTTAAAGAAATACATATTAAAGTCTTACATACGTAGATATTATCCCTGTAATGAATTCATTTAGACCTGATGTGTCCCCTTTATGCTCCTTCTGCAAAAAAGAGGTTGAGTCTTTCTCTCATTTGTTTTATGGATGTCCCTATGCTACTCATTTTTGGACTCAAATGTCTTTATTGATTTGGGAATCTCATAAAGTTTTGATCACTATTACTGAAAGTATGGTCTTATTCTTAAATGTTGAATGTAAAAATAAGGAAGTTAATAAGGTAATAAAATTGCTGTGTCTGTTGGTGTAAATTTCACATAACACAAAGCCAGATTTCTCCAGGCTATGCCAAATGAAACTTTATTTTATGTGGAACTGTCTGTAAAATATGTAGAAACAAGAAAGCTTTGAAGACATCCAGTCTTATGGAAAATAGTATGGTCCATATTACTAGATAAAATCTCTATTGTTTTTTGTTTAGTTTTTTTGTATTCTTTAAATTTTTGCATATATTTATTTTCTGGCTCTTTATTGTTCATAATTATCCTTACGCATCCAGATAGATTGTATTTTTATTTGATTTATTCATTTTTGTCAAGCTCTGCTATATGTATTACACTCTCCCAGTACTTAAGTGTTGTTTCATTTCAGTATGATGTCATGTTCGTATAATGTTTCAAATATGATAATAAAGTTTGTTGGAAAAAAAAAAAAAAAAAAACCCAAACCTTTGGCCATGTCCATGATGTATTATATTATAATAGATCATGGATCGATAATATAATACAGTCATCCATGTAATAGATCCATGGCCGTGTCAGGTGACAGCGCCCCCGTGTGGCTGCTGAGAGAACGACACCTGCGCATGAAGCTTCGGCTTTACTGGATTCAAACCAGACACAACTTTATTGAGACAGAGACAGTAAAAAATACAGATTATAAAAGTGAAGAGAGAAATTAGCCAACATACACACACACAAACACACATTCATCTATACAATCACACGCACACACATACACACACAGTGTAGTGAATCAGTTCATCTGTCGATCCCCCCCTCCTCTCATCCGAGGCTGCAGGTATCCCATGATGCACTGTGTCACCAGCCAAACATGTACTCTAGCGCTTTGGAGACCATGCTGTCGTCCTTCCTGGGCGTCTGTCTGTCTGCTACCACCTGCACACACACACACACACACACACACGTTTAGTTTCAGATCCAGCAACTGATCAACGAATTAACAATTTGCACAATAACCTTTTCTGTATTCTGTGTATATCCATCTTTATTTTATTCTTTTTATATAAATCCTTAATTGTATATAGCAGGGGTCTTCAATGTTTTCCAGGCCAAGGACCCCCAAACTGATGGAGAGATGGAGTTGGGACCCCCTACTTATATATATTGTATAAAATTGTGTTTTATATTTAACTGATCCTGTAGTGCCATATGCCAAAGTGCCATATTCTGGACTATAAGTCACGCTTTTTTTTTAGGAGTTTGGCTGGTCATGGGACTCCTATATTTCGAAGGGACTTACAAAAAATATATGCCATGTCATCTATGATCACAACAGGTCACAACTACGCTCTAACTGAACGCTGCTACTGCACCAATGAAAGAATTACACGACTAAACCATAAAAGACAGAAGCAGTAGGATTGGGCGGTATTACGGTAATACCGTATACTGGAGGTGTTTAAAAATAGCAACGGTATCAGTTTCAATACTGTCATGAAAAAATGCAATGCACTTATATAGGAGATAAGGATTAAATATTAAATACAAGTAATTTAATGTCTAAAATTGATTATATGACCAGTAGCACTTATGTGTGGTTGAATTTTCAGTTAGTTTAATATGTTTTAGCCTACTTTTATTACTATATTATAGGAAAACAAAGGACTTGTATGTAAAAATCCGATGTTCAGCACCAGGGAACACCGCTATATTCACAGTGGATCTTTTTTTCATAACTTCTATATCTTTTTTCATATTTTTTTTTCCCTCAACCAAAACTTCTGCGACCCCCCGGTTGAAGACCTCTGGTATATAGTATATGCATATTTTTTGCACTGGAATATTTTAATTTATTCTATTAAAATTTCTATTTTATCTCTACCTTTTACTATTTCTGGTACTTTTGTGTTTGCACCCGACACAACGTCAAGTTCCTCGTGCTGTAAACCGACCTTTACTGCTCTTGGCGATAAAAAAAAACACATTTCTGATTCTGTGTAAAAACAAGTGAAGTGGAGGCCGAGTGAATGTGGATGTGAATCTGGGGGTCGGGGGTCACCTGGTAGTCGCTGCTGGAGCTGCGGTAGGCGGCGCTGAGCGGTCTGATGGCGGAGCGAGGGGTGGAGGGGAGGACGGAGGTGGAGAAGGAGGTGGAGAGAGGAGAGGAGACGGCTTCACTGCTGTCCATCACGCTCTGAGAGAGAGAGAGAGAGAGAGAGATGAGGTCACCGCTGCCTCAGATTCTATTTATACAGCACATTTAACTCTCCTGTTACTTTCCTCCATTCCTCCTTCTTTCCTTCCTTCCACAATCCTTTTTCCTTTCCTTCGTTCATTCTTCTCCTTCCTCTTTTGATCCAATTGACCTGATCTGTTCCCTCCCTCCATCTTTCTTTCCTTCCTTCTTTTCTCCCTTCTTTCCTTCCTTGAACAAATCTGTTCCCTCCATCTTTATTTCCTTTTTCCCTTCCTTCTTTCCACAATCCTTTTCCCCTCCCTTCCTCCTTCCTTGAACAAATCTGTTCCCTCCATCTTTCTTTACATCCTTTTCCCCTTCCTTCTTTCCTTCCTTAAAACAATCTGTTCCCTCCCTCCATCTTTCCTTCCTTTTACCCTTCCTTCTTTCCACAATCCGTTTTCCCTCCCTCCCTTCCTTTTTGACCCAATCTGTTCCCCCCTCCTTCTATCTTTCCACCCTTTTCCCCTTCCTTCTTTCCTTCCTTGAACAAATCTGTTCCCTCCATCTTTCTTTCCTTCCTTCTTTCCACAATCCTTTTTCCCTCCCTTCCTTCTTCATTCCTTAAAGGGATAGTTCACCCTAGAATGATATTTCGCTCATTATCTACTCACCCTCATGTTGACTAAGGGCTGGAAGAAGTTTCAGATTCCTCCGTGGCTTCTCTGAGTTACAGGGGGTCTCGGCATAGCAGTGCATGTCCATATAACGGTTGCAAAGGGACACCGGAGCTCTTCGTAAAAAAACACACACAAAAAAACATCCAAATACCTCCATGCTGCTCGTATGTAATGTCCGTCTTGTGCTGAAGCCCCAAATTGCGTAATTGTCCCGAAAAAAATTAAATAAGTCTATATTTTAAGCTTGTTTGTAGCGGAAGCTTCTCGAAGCTCCTCTTCCTGGTCCGTCCAAATCTCGCGTGATTTGCGCCGGCGTCAGCATGCGTCAGTGCGGTTACTGCGAATCACGCGAGATTTGGACGGACCAGGAAGAGGAGCTTCGAGAAGCTTCCGCTACAAACAAGCTTAAAATATAGACTTATTTAATTTTTTTCGGGACAATTACGCAATTTGGGGCTTCAGCACAAGACGGACATTACATACGAGCAGCATGGAGGTATTTGGATGTTTTTTTGTGTGTGTTTTTTTACGAAGAGCTCCGGTGTCCCTTTGCAACCGTTATATGGACATGCACTGCTACGCCAAGACCCCCTGTAACTCAGAGAAGGGACGGAGGACTCTGAAACTTCTTCCAGCCCTTAGTCCACATGAGGGTGAGTAGATAATGAGCGAAATATCATTCTAGGGTGAACTATCCCTTTAAACAAATCTGTTCCCTCCCTCCATCTTTCTTTCCTTCCTTTTCCCTTCCTTCTTTCCTTCCTTAAACCAATCTGTTCCCTCCCTCCCTCCATCTTTCCTTCCATCCGTTTCCCCTTCCTTCTTTCCTCCATTCTTTCCCCCTTCTTCCTTCCTTGAACAAATCTGTTCCCTCCCTCCATCTTTCCTTCCTTTTACCCTTCCTTCTTTCCACAATCCGTTTTCCCTCCCTCCCTTCCTTTTTGACCCAATCTGTTCCCTCCCTCCTTCTATCTTTCCACCCGTTTCCCCTTCCTTCTTTCCACAATCCTTTTCCCCTCCATTCGTTCTTCCTTGAACAAATCTCTTCCCTCCCTCTATCTTTCCTTCCTTTTTCCCTTCCTTCACAATCCCTTTTCCCTCCCTCCCTTCTTCCTTCCTTGAACAAATCTGTTCCCTACCTCCATCTTTCTTTCCATCCTTTTCCCTTCCTTCTTTCCTCCCTTCTTTGCTTCCTTAAACCAATCTGTTCCCTCCTCCATCTTTCCTTCCTTTTACCCTTCCTTCTTTCCACAATCCATTTTCCCTTCCTCCCTTCCTTTTTGACGCAATCTGTTCCCTCCCTCCTTCCTTTTACCCTTCCTTCTCCCTTCAACAAATCTGTTCCCTCCCTCCATCTTTCCTTCCCTTTTCCCTTCCTTCACAATCCCTTTTCCCTCCCTCCCTTCTTCATTCCTTGAACAAATCTGTTCCCTCCTTCCATCTTTCTTTCCTTCCATTTACGCTTCCTTCTTTCCACAATCCGTTTCCCCTCCCTCCCTTCCTTTTTGACCCAATCTGTTCCCTCCCTCCTTCTATCTTTCCATCCTTTTCCCCTTCCTTGAACAAATCTGTTCCCTCCCTCCTTCTATCTTTCCTTCCTTTTTCCCTTCCTTCACAATCCCTTTTCCCTCCCTCCCTTCTTCCTTCCTTGAACAAATCTGTTCCCTCCCTCCATCTTTCCTTCCTTTTTCCCTTCCTTCACAATCCCTTTTCCCTCCCTCCCTTCTTCCTTCCTTGAACAAATCTGTTCCCTCCATCTTTCTTTCCTTCCTTTTTCCCTTCCTTCACAATCCCTTTTCCCTCCCTTCCTTCTTCATTCCTTGAACAAATCTGTTCCCTCCTTCCATCTTTCTTTCCTTCCATTTATGCTTCCTTCTTTCCACAATCCGTTTTCCCTTCCTCCCTTCCTTCCTTCCTTTTTGACCCAATCTGTTCCCTCCCTCCATCTTTCTTTCCATCCTTTTCCCTTCCTTCTTTCCTTCCTTAAACCAATCTGTTCCCTCCCTCCATCTTTCTTTCCATCCTTTTACCCTTCCTTCTTTCCACAATCCGTTTCCCCTCCCTCCCTTCCTTCCTTCCTGACCCAATCTGTTCCCTCCCTCCTTCTATCTTTCCTTCCTTTTACCCTTCCTCACTTCTTCTTCCTTCCTTGAACAAATCTGTTATCTCCCTCCATCTTTCTTTCCTTCCTTTTTTCCTTCCTTCACAATCCCTTTTCCCTCCCTTCCTTCTTCATTCCTTGAACAAATCTGTTCCCTCCTTCCATCTTTCTTTCCTTCCATTTACGCTTCCTTCTTTCCACAATTTGTTTTCCCTCTCTCCCTTCCTTCCTTCTTTCCTTCTTGACCCAACCTGTTCCCTCCCTCCTTCTATCTTTCCTTCCTTTTTCCCTTTGTCCTTCCTTCCTTTCGTCCTAACAACCTCAGTTGGCCAAAGTGTTGCACAACACACTATCCAGTGGCAGCAATATGAATAAAAGTAGGAAAACAACATCAACTATGAACACAGATTAAGAAAAAAAGTTAAGACAATAAAAATAATCACTAAAATAAGTTAAAAAAAAACAAAAACAAGTAAAAGCTGTACTACTAACAGGACGAAGGCACTGACCTTGTCTATACACGGCTTCACTCCCACCATGATGGCGTCTCCAAACACTTTCCCGTCCTTGGACAGAGCTTTCCTGGCCTGCAGCCTGGACTGATACTGGAGGTGCATCCAGTTACCAGGCGACGCCATCTGTCAATACATCATCAATACATGTATCAATACAGCCGAGGACGCCGAGTTCACGATCTCTATGGTAACACGATCTCTATCTATCTGGACCCTGAATCAATCACACAAGCCGAGAGCGGCCGGGGTAAAAACATCAATACTGCAGACTGAGTTTTGCAATATTTTACGTGATAATGTTGTATTGATTCACCAAGTATTGATCTTTTATTATTAAAATTGCAAGTTTTTCTGCAGTAGAAAGCTGACTGCGTTGGTCAGGCTGTCTAATTTAACCAGAATAGAAGTTTTCCTTTCAGGGGATTTTATATAATTTCACTTATTTGCTGTTGCAGAAGCCAATAAATCACAATGTTTCATGGCATGTTGCTGCAAAAATGTGTGTGTTGGTACATGTGTGTCTCACCGTGTGTCTGAGGATGTTTCCGTACTGAGCGAACTGCAGCAGGATGTAGGAGGCTGAGGCTGGAGGGAAACTAACACACACACACACACACACACACACACACACACAGAGTCAGTAGATGTCTATTAGATTCACTCTATGTTCAGCAGCAGCAGCAGCTTAGTGTTCAAGGGATAGTTCAACATTTTGGCAAATTGGCCCATTGCCATAATCCCTATAGTCATAGCAGTAGGTTCGTTACCTTTAATTGTCGGTGCAAGCTATTTTTAGAACGGCGGAGCAGAGCCGCGAGCTGCTCAGAGCTACGCTACGGAGGCTCATGGGATTTCTTGGTTTCCCTCATCAAACTCATCAAATACACAATCCAACAACTCCACAACGCTCTGGTGGACAAGTTGTGACCTGCACATTCACCACGCTATGAGATAATAACACAACGTTACCACACAGAGTTGTTTTAGAGGGAAATTCATGCAAAACCGCTGATGCATGTTGCCTTCAGGGACAGTTTTTCATCAACAGTCTCTGTATTTCCCTCTAAAACAACTCTGTCTGGTAACGTTGTGTTATTATCTCATAGCGTGGTGAATGTGCAGGTCACAACTTGTCCACCAGAGCGTTGTGGAGTTGTTGGATTGTGTATTTGATGAGTTTGATGAGGGAAACCAAGAAATCCCATAATGAGCCTCCGTAGCGTAGCTCTGAGCAGCTCACAGCTCTGCTCCGCCGTTCTAAAAACAGCTTGCACCGACAATTAAAGGTAACGAACCTACTGCTATGATGACTATAGGGATTATGGCAATGGGGCCAATTTGCCAAAATGTTGAACTATCCCTTTAAGTAGAAGTGAAAATACCCAAACACGGTGACCCAGGTCTGGTCCAGCTGGTCGTCTGAGGACAGAGTCTCTCCCTGACTGTAGAACGGATCCACCTGAGCCGGAGACAGACACCCCTGCTGCACACCTACACACACACACACACACACAGACAGAGAGACAGGTGTATAAGTCTCATTCAATTCATCACTGAGGTCAAAGACAAAGTTGAACACCACACCAGTCTGACAGGAGGATGTGTGTTAATACTTGATCATATTACTACTACCATCAGCATTAAAACAGCTTGTAGTACTAGAGGTGGTAGTACCAGTAGAGCGTGTACCTGTTCCTGGAGTTGGAGCCTGACGTGCAGACAGAGGAGACTGCATCACTGGAAACGACTGAAGAGAGAGAGAGAGAGATTTAAATCACATTTAGACATTTTTATCACAGGGGTGCAAACTCATCAGGTGTAAAAAAGGTGACAAGATACCGACCCCCTAGGGGGGCCCAGGGGCACTCCCTGGAAAAAAAAAAAAAAAAAAAAACAATTTTAAAGGCGAATCATTGTCATTGATAAGCAGCGATTTTCCTGAGAACCTAAATTTCCCTCGGTATAAAAAGCTGAACATACAGGGCTCAAAACAAACATTTGTAGCAGGTTATTTAAGCCCTAAATAATGCTGAGGGACCAATGTGAGCCATTTTTTACATTTGAGAACAGTAAAAACAACAAACACTTTTCCTTGGACTATAAGCTGACTTCTATTGTGACCCAGAATGGGTCTTACACGCAAATATTTCAACTTTTTTTTTTAAATCAACAGACACAAGCAGAAACTTGTTCTAGGTACATATATCACCACACAATATTTGATGAATTGGTCTTTCCTGCCACTACACTATCATTATGTTATTAACTATATTTCATTATTTAAACTACTTAAATCACAGGAGCATGCTGATTTGTTGAGCACTAGTGCTACAGAGGCTGACAGAGAGTTGTAACACACCCTAAAAATGCCCATCACCTCTAGGATAATTAATGCTATATTTATTAATTGTGGTTCTTACAAAAATTATATCTATATATAAAATATAAAAAGCAATAATGTCTCTTATGCTCTGCCCCTTGAATTAGTGCATACTAAATCTTTTAACTTTAGCCTACAACTTTTACAACCACATTATTTACCAGCAACATAAAGTGAAACAGAGGCAGAGGTGTCCTGCCACAGTCTCAAAACCCCCACTACTATTATCGTGGTGTTTAACCTATACAACTGGCGCATCTTCTAGCTCCGACTCTTTCACTCCATGCTCACAAACGTTTCCTACGTGCCCAGCTGATACACTGCTCTGCTTCTTCTTGTTGTTTACCCATAGCAGCCATAGCAGCCATGCTACAGGGCAGATTCATTCTTAGCACAGGCATGTTTTGATATAGCACGTGTGACAGTCGCACAGTGATTGGTGTCAGCCGCTATCCTGACCCCCCCCCCCCCCCCCCCCATAAAAAAATGTTTTATTGCGGATTTACACGAACCACACAAATGACCCATTTGGGATTCAAAACGGCAAATTTCGCCGAAAGGTGACGAGTTTGCACCCCTGTTATCATGATGTACTGTCACTGATGCTCCTCAATCCGATATTATTATTGGTTCTTTTTGAATTACCCAAATTAATTCAGAGCACGGTAGAAAGCTACAAACATCTGGACACAGTCAATTTTCTGCACAGATTAAATACATTTAATGTGGAGAAAACACTAATGGAGTTATTTTATAAGTCTTTTATCGAATCAATCTTAAACTTTGTGTATCGTCTCGTGGTACAGCAACTTAACAGTGCAAAACCAGAAACGGATGCAAGACATTGTCAAAGCGGCCAGTAAAATAATTGTCTCTTTTTTTACTCTTTTTATTGATGGTAACTATTGACATGATTGTAATTATTTTATGACTCTATCGGTGTGATTGTTGTTCCCTGTTGAGGGATGATAAAAATGACAGATGCAGCATTAGATTAACTCATATTGTTTTACATAATAAATATAGTTTTGAGTGAGTTATGGCCAGAACACCTTTCTACACATATCTGATCATTAAGTAGCTCTGTTTTACTGCTCTTCCTGTAACATGAGTGAGTCTCTAACTTATCTAAATTTATCTCCGTCTTATTTTCTGCTCCTTGGCTTCTCTCCGCTGTGTTTTGGTCGACTCAGAGACACGAATTCTGCTCCATGAAGAACCAATAAAACGTCTAATTGTGACACCGAGTCATTTTGAAGCGGTTCCTATTTCAGACTGAAGTCGTGGAGAGATCACAAGTTCTGATTCAATCTCTGCTGCTGCTGCAGGTTGTTATGACGACACCCGCTTTTCTGTCTGTTGACCTCCGCATCGTGCACAAGACTGGTCACAAAAATCAGGCCAGACTCCTCTGGAGCTACGTGATGTTAAAGGGATACTTCACCCAAAGTCGACAATTCACCAATCATCTACCAGGGATGCAAACGGGTTAGGACCAAAAAAGAGAGGAATTTCCTGGTGGGGGTGGGGGGGGGGGGCTCACCATTAACAAATAAGTACATTACAATATCACGGTAAAGTCAATTTCCAGTAGTTCAACCCCAACCAAGTATTGAGTGCATATAGATGGACATAGTTTTCAGAAGGCCAACATTTCTATATTAAAAAAAAAAAAATTCCTTTGCAATATTTCCATTTGGAGATTATTACTATTAAAATAAACTGAATAAATAAAGACATGGGATGTTTCATTCGGTGTGTAATGGACATATAGGCCTATATAATGTGTTAGTTTCATTTTTTGAATTGAACACATTCTACATGGCGGAGGCGACGTCTTTCCACTCAGGGCTTCCTTCACCTCTGAAACGGGGCAGATCTCCGTTAAACACCTGCCTGACACAGCAACGTAGGGAACCGTGCATGTCTGCGGCGCACAGCTCCACGGACATCACAGCTCCACATGCACGGGGGAAAACGGCGTTGCCGTCGTACCAACTGCACGCGGAGACGCGCCGCTTTAATGAGCGCACATGTCGCGTGTCTACTTTGGAGGTCGGCTGTTACCAGTGTAATCAGAGACCATGAATGAGTTTGTCACTGTCAGCCTGTTAGAAAAACATTTTACTGACCCCAGCTGAGACGCTGAGATGCTGAGACGCTGAGACCCCCCCCCCCCCCAAAACAAAAACTCTTCGGATCTGAACGATTCACACAAGTCACATAATTGGTCATGAAAAAAGCGAGTTTCGCTTTTCGGCGCGCTGTTTGCATCCCTGATCTACTCACCGTCATGCCAAGGAAGCGTTTGGAAAACATTCAGAGTCATCAAAACTCTTTAGGAGTTCCAGGGGGGGTTTTCATATACTGGTGGTGGATAGAGTTCACTTTTGAATGGTCCAAAATACACACTATGAAACATCCAGATACCTCCATACTGCTCGTCTGTACTGACCCAAGTGTCCTGAAGCCGCCACATGAAAAAGTTGTTCAGAAAAAATGAATGTGATCTCTGTTTTTATCCTTGTTGTAGCAGCAGCTCCCAGTGGCTGCACGAGATGCGCAAGATTTGCTGCGAGACGTTTGTCCATTGTTGTAAACCATTGGATGTACGATGTAAACACGGAAGAACATCTCGTGCAGCCACTGGGAGCTGCTGCTACAACAAGGATAAAAACAGAGATCACATTCATTTTTTCTGAACAACTTTTTCATGTGGCGTCTTCAGGACACTTGGGTCAGTACAGACGAGCAGTATGGAGGTATCTGGATGTTTCTTAAGCCCCGTTTCCACTATGCGGTACGGTACGGGTCGGTACGGTACGGGTCGGTACGGTACGGGTCGGTACGGAACGGTACGCTTATTTCAGCGTTTCCACTACCACGGAATGGTACTGGTCCCATGGTACCTGTTACCATTTTTGTAACCCTTCTGGTTGGGGTACCTAGCACACAGGACCGGTTCCCTTGGGGAGGAGCCAAAGCACTGCGAGCTGGTGATTGCGTCATCGTGCAGCACGATGGATATCTGAAGCACAACAACACAGAAAAAGTCTGCTGTAGCGCTGTTAAAACATCACTTTATTAATAGGGATGCACCGATTGTGAAATTCTGGGCCGATGCCGATGCCGATGTTTAAAATAACAATTTGGCCGATGGCCGATGCCGATGCCGATGTTTTTTCTTTTTGTTATTTATTCCGTCTTTGGTGCCACAGAAACATTAGGCTACTGAACTATTTTAAAAGTCTTTCAGCTCTTCATCATATTATTATTTAATGAGCACAAATTCAGTTAGACAAATTTATGAAACAAAAACAAACTTTAATGTCAATTTTTACTTGACATAACCTTAAAACACTTACAGTGGTTTTTTTAATAAAATGTTCAAATATGTCAAATTACTTCAACTTCTCTCCCTAACCCCCTTTATCTGCAATTAACCAACTTGGTCAGTAGGCTAGTAACACAGAGACAGAAGGATAAAAGGTTGTTGTTTTTTCCCAAACAGTTGATGAACTAAAAATAATCTGTATGTAGGTACACTGAAAGAGAAATTAAGCAGGATTTCTCCCGTGGCTATGCTACATTTTTACCTCAATTAAAAAGCCCCAGAGTAATTGTGATAGTTAACTACATGACTTGTGACTGGTAACGAGTGAGAACGGAGGCTCTCTGCCTTCACCTGGCGTCTCTCTCGTTGCAACATCAGTGTAGTAGTCTACCTGGCCGCCCCCCGTGTCCCAGCTCTTGTCTCTGTGGCACCGCGACACAGACGCGCTGCGTAACGTAATGTTTATAACAGTTACGTAATCCACCGCTCCATTTATTGATTTCTCGCTGGCGTCGTTGTAAACAACAAACATGTGGCCAGGCGGAGGTTAGAGGAAAAAAAAGCGACCAGACGAGTTCCTCTCTAACGGGTGTATACAGGGGATTTAAATGACGAGGGGCGTTCAGGCTCCTCCGTTCCTCCGCTCGCCATGACCACGCTGCACATATCAAGCGTGTTTATTAAACATGCGCGCAACTTTTTTTTTCAAAAATCAATCCGCGGATCACATGTGTGCTGAACCGAAGATATTGATCAGAACAGATCACAGATCAATGATGATCCGTTGCACCACTAATATCTTCCCCCCCAAACAAAGGAAAAAAGAAAGGTTCCTCCCGAGCACAGCTGTTCATGCGGCATTTAAACCAACATAAACATCGGCCACTGCCATCGGTGAATGTCATCTTTTTTTGCCGATGGCCGATGGCAGTTAACGAGCCGAACATCGGCCGATGTCGATGTTAGACCGATGCATCGGTGCATCCCTATTTATTAACGTTTTTCATGCGAGAAAGTCAGTTTAGAGTCCTGATCTGTGGTCAGTTTATCCAACTGACGTCTGTTTGGAAGTTTGCTCCAACGTTTTGGGAGAAGTGCAGAGCTAGCTGGGAGCAGCCACCGGGAGCTAGCTCGCTGCTCGGCTCATCTCAGAGGCAGCAGCCGGCTGAGGTGATCGACCGGTCAGCCTACGTCGTCATGCCGACGGAGAAAGCGAGCAGATTAATTTATGGTCTCATTGATTAGTTTGTGTAAATGAAAAGTGAAGCTTCAGGAGGAGCTGGTCAGAGGAGCAGCGCTGACTCGGCGCTGTCTGTATGTGCAGAAATCACCACATTTACAAAATGTTTTAGGCTACAATTAAAAAAAAAAAAAAAAGCACAACAGCTGGTTGCTGTAAAAATGGCAGGGAATGGGTTCAACCAGACCGCGAGCCAGTGTCGCTACGTAAGTCGACGTAGTGACGCTTCGACACGCACTCCACCTACCCCTGAAGGTCCCCTTTGAAACGCAACGCTGACCATATCCGACCCGAACCGTACCCGTACCGATCCGTACTGTGCCGTACCGTACTGACAGTGGAAACGAGGCTATAGTGTGTGTTTTGGACCATTCAAAAGTGAACTCTATCCACCACCATTATATGAAAACCCGTCACCAGCCGGACCCCCCCTGGAACTCCTAAAGAGTTTTGATGACTCTGAAAGTTCTCCAAACCCTTCCTTGGCCTGACGGTGAGTAGATGATTGGTGAATTATCGATTTTTGATGGAAGTATCCCTTTAACAGACAGACAGCACCTTTTTTGTACCAACCTGCCTGTGTGCACTCAGGGGCGTCCCTACAGTCATCAGGTCGTCATGGATACTACGGACAGGTGGGGCTCCGCTCTTATCCTTGGGTGTGGGGACGACGGGCTGAGGAGCCGAGCCTCCTCCGACTGGAAACACAACACGAACAACACAGAGGATAAATCCACAGGAAACACAGCAACACGGCGGCTGATCTGCAGGTGTGTGTGTGTGTGTGTGTGTGTGTGTGTGTGTGTCGTGCTGCTGACCTCGGTGCGTACCTGGGCTGTCCATCAGGGGCATGGACAGGCTGAAGGGGCGCGGCTGGGGCGTGGCCGGCGCTGGCAGGTCGCCCATCAGGAAGCCCGGCAGGAACTGAGCTCCGGACGCCGGTTTAGGAGAGGTGGGCGAGCCCAGAGTCATCGGTTCGTTCCCCACTGAGACACACACACGGACATTTTTCTACTTATTTCAAGTGACATTTTTCTAAAAAACAAGTTAATTTTGAGGTGATGAGTCTTATTTTAAGTGGAAAGAGATTCGTTTTGACTAGAAATGAAAGGGAAAGACTGAACTTCTTACTGCATTACATTACATTACATTACATTCATTTAACAACTTTAGTTGCTAGGCAGATTTGATTGGACTGTTCAACCCTCCTGTTGTCCTCCTGGGTCAAGGAAGGAGGAAGGAAGTTAGGAAGGACAAAGGGATAGATGAAAGAAAGGAAGGAAGGACAAAGGGAACGATGGGAGGAAAGAAGTAAGGGAAAAGGGAAGGAAAGATAGATGGAGGGAGAGAACAGATTGGGTCAAAAAAGAAGGAAGAAGTAAGGACGAAGGGAAGGAAGGAAGGGAGGGAGGGAGGCAAAAAGGATCGTGGAAAGAAGAAAGGGAAAAGGGAAGGAAAGATAGATGGAGGGAGAGAACAGATTCGTTCAAGGAAGGAAGGAAGAAGAAGGAAGGTAGAAGGGAAAGAAGGAAGGGAAAAGGAAGGAAAGAAAGATGGAGGGAGGGAACAGAGCAGGTCAACTGGATCAAAAGAGGAAGGAAGAAGAAGTAAGGACGAAGGGAAGGAAGGAAGGAAAGAAGGAAGGGAAAAAGGATTGTGGGAAGAAGGAAGGGAAAAGGGAAGAAAAGAAGGAAGGATGGAGGGTCAATTTGACCCAGAAGGACAACATCGGTTCGTTCCCCACTGAGACACACACATGGACATTTTTCTACTTCTTTCAAGTGACATTTTTCTAAAAAAACAAGTTCATTTTGAGGTGATGAGTCTTATTTACAGTGGAAAGAGATTCGTTTTGACTAGAAATGAGACATTTTGACAAGAAATAAGACAAATATTCTTGCAAAAATGTTGAGCTTTTGCAGTGCAGCTGTCCTAATGTAAACTTAATTTGAATATTTTCTATTTCATATCACATTTCAAAGGGAAAGACTGAACTTCTTACTGCATTACATTACATTACATTCATTTAACAACTTTAGTTGCTAGGCAGATTTGATTGGACTGTTCAACCCTCCTGTTGTCCTCCTGGGTCAAGGAAGGAGGAAGGAAGTTAGGAAGGACAAAGGGATAGATGAAAGAAAGGAAGGAAGGACAATGGGAAAGAAGGAAGGAAGGACGAAGGGAAGGAAGGAAGGAAGGAAGGCAGGAAGGACGAAGGGAAAGAAGGAAGGAAGGACAAAGGGAACGATGGGAGGAAAGAAGGAAGGGAAAAGGGAAGGAAAGATAGATGGAGGGAGAGAACAGATTGGGTCAAAAAAGAAGGAAGAAGGAAGGACGAAGGGAAGGAAGGAAGGGAGGGAGGGAGGCAAAAAGGATTGTGGAAAGAAGAAAGGGAAAAGGGAAGGAAAGAAAGATGGGGGGAGAGAACAGATTTGTTCAAGGAAGGAAGGAAGAAGAAGGAAGGAAGAAGGGAAAGAAAGATGGAGGGAGGGAACAGACCAGGTAAACTGGATCAAAAGAGGAAGGAAGAAGAAGTAAGGACGAGGGGAAGGAATGAAGGAAGGGAAAAAGGATTGTGGAAAGAAGGAAGGGAAAAGGGAAGGAAAGAAGAAAGGAAGGAGGCTCAATTTGACCCAGAAGGACAACAGGAGGGTTAAGTGATGTGCACATCTTAAAAGAAAAGGAGGAAGAAAAAACTAAACTAAACTAACAAACAGACAAGCTTCCAAGATACCAAAACAAAAAAATCTATGGTTTTATGTGGGATAGTATCTTCTGTCTCAGTGTCCAGGCTTTATCAATGAATCCAGCCAGGACATAGATGTAGTCCTTAAAAAAACCCAATACAACACATCATACTCAAAAATCTAATATAACATAAATCTAATATAATATAACATTGAACTGCTCTCAACTGTTTTGTTTTTTCCCCTTCTTCTCTCTATTTGTTTATTTATTATTCATTGTCAATGTCAAAGCCCTTTCACAGTTATTGCCTCGCAATTTATCATCTGTTAACTCTGAAATCACAAAACAAAACAACACAAAGATTTATTATTGTATTGTAGCCAGGACTGTCTCAGTTCGTCATACAAAGGACAATGAGACAGAATTAAGCTTCAAATCTTTACATGTGAAAAGCTGCTGGCTTGAAATCACTTTTAGAGCAGGGCTCCAGACTGCTCCTAAATGGATGGAGGCATTTAGCCCATAAAATTTGAGATAGTGAGTTGCTTTTTCATCTGGTGAAACGTGGAAGAATGTGTGTGAGGAATATGAATGGAAAGTAAATGTGAATATTTGTTTTGCAAGTCGGTTTACGTTGTGCACTGCACCTCTAAATTTTCTGCTTTTGCTCCTAGAAAAGTCTCTCTGGAGCCAGTGTCTAGTGATGGACTAATACTAGATGGACTAATAAAAGTATATTTTTTTACAACGTGGCTGTTTTCGTTTGGTTTAAGGACCCTAGAACTGTTCCTAACCTGTGTCAGAAACCAGAAATTAACACCGGCTAACGTTGATCTAACTGTTATTATCAGGAGGCATGCGGTTGATAAACATTTTAAAGCTCTATAAACTGTAACTATAACATAAACACGTTATAAAACTCGGTTACCTTGCAGCTCCATCTCTTTTTCGTTTCTCTCTGGCCGCGATTTTCAAAAGCTGGAAGTTACGTCAGGCTAAAGGAGCTGTGCTAGCAGGCTAACGCGGCTAGCACCGCTAACTGAACTGTCACTATAACTTACTGTAACTGACAGGTCCGGCTCTCTAAAGCTCAGTGGTAAATGATGACACCCAAAAGAAGAAATCTAAGTGGTTTTAAATCGTATATCTGTGTCCGCTCTGTTTATTTCCAGAGCTCAGTTCTGCTCACGAGTCGAGCTGACTGAAGCTCCGCAGCTAACAGGTCTGCTCTGCTGCTTCCGGTGCGTTTAGATGACGTCACTGCAAAGACGCGTTCAGGGAAGTTGTGTCTCACACGCGCTTTATAAAATTTGGCAAGCATTTTAAAGTCCCCCTCCAACGACCCCTTTTGGTTATTTTAAAGCATTCTCTGTGGTCCTTAAATTGTGATTATGAAGTTTTTTTAGTCAAAATCACAAAACCTGTGCCATTTCTCAGGACTCTCCTTCTGCACAGCACCAGCAGCTCATTAGCAATGCACCTCTGGAGGGGGGGCGGAGACTGCACTGCTCTGCACCCGCCCAGCCACCCCCTCGCTGACAGCTGGACACTGTACAATTACCGATCAGTGGCTGACTGCTATGAGCAGAAAAATCTTCACATCCTCTTCACAAGGAGTAGTCTAATATTAAAGGGATAGTTCACCCAAAATTCAAATTGCACTCATTATCTACTCACCCGCGGTGCATGTCCATATAACGGTTGCAAATGGATACCACTTTTCTTCATAACAAAAAGACACACCAAAAAACATCCAAATACCTCCATGCTGCTCGTATGTAATGTCCCTCTTGTATTGAAGCCCCGAAATGCGAAATTGTTATGAAAAAAATTAAAGCAGTACTAAAGAACTTTCAGTTTTGGTTGAGTTTGGCGGCGCCTGTGGACCAAAGCGGTAGTGTTTTGCCTGAAGAAAGACTCCATTTCCCATGAACACTAGCGTGAAGCCCTGTAAATATCCTGCATTAAAATTAACAGAAGACATCAAAACTAAGTTTCTGTTTCCAGTGGATCATTTCAAAGTGAAAACACAAACATAATCCATTGCTAAAGTGCCGTTTTGCCTGTTCCCTCTTTGTTGTGACTCGCAAAAGTGAAAGTGAAAGTAAAGTGAGAGCCGGGTTCCTACCATGCTCCTCAAAGCTGCTTAGTGCCAGAGAAAGAGATACAGACCCCCTCAGGCCACGACAGAGGTGTCATTCAACTTGTTGTAAGTCGATGTATCATCACAAAAGTTATGAAAATATTTTATGAAGGTTGAAAAGTTCCTTAGTGTTGGTTTAAATAAGTCTATATTTCAAGCTTGTTTGTAGCGGAAGCTCCTCGTCCTGGCCCGTCCAAATCTCGCGCTAGGGGAGCGCCGGGTCGATTGATACACTTTTCATTTAAACGTCTTTTTCAAAGATGACGTTATGTACACAAACATTTTTATCATGTGATCAACAACTCACATGTGTATTCTCTTAGTTACAAGTGTAATTTAACACACATGTTGGATGATCGCGCTGTTTTATAACTTTGAACGTAAGTTGACATTTGTCTCAAACGCCCGAGACACAGAGGAGGGACGGTTGAAACAGCGTTTTAAACAGAAACTACTGACATTACTCTCGTTTTTATGCAGCATATCGGACAACATACTAGTGGACTCGTTATTGCCAAAATGTCACATAATTTCTCACAATATAAATAGGTCAAATAAATATTTTTGTCCCGTGCGTGATTGTCAGGATCCGCATTTCGATTAAACTCGCCTTTCTTCTTTTGTACAAGTTGTTGGACGACTGCATTTTCATTTAATTTACTTATTTCCCTGTCCTAAGTCATGTTTATGGATACACAGTTGAACATATTGTCATTTTACCCTCGGCATTTTCCCCTCACTTTGCTGAAACACGTTTTGTTCATTAAAAATATGTGGTGTTTATTACCTACATGTTGTTCATTCAAATCGGTTGTTGTTCATTGCAGAACAATAGGGCATTAATTCGGTGATTTATATACAGATATTGATCGCGCAGTGTGAACAATCACTACGCACGGTGGCGTGAGGGACATTTGAAACAGCTGCAGCGACTACTGACACTTCAACCTGTTTTGCCTCTAAACTTCAAAACTATGACATTTCATAGTTTAGGACCTGTTTATGTACGAATTCATCTGTTGTTAGGTCGTATTATTATTGCATGAAACACACAATACAACTTTTGATCACAAAAAAACTACCGCATGTAAGATTTTACTTTCCGTAGTAAAAAACAGGTTCGCGCTAATAACTTTTGAATGGCGTGACGTAATTTCACAAGCTTTCCCAGGATTGGTCGGTGTTGAGTGCTGAACATAGTGACAAAATCTGACGGCTCAAGCTTGTGTGGTTTTCGAGGAAATCGCTCTGTATCAATCGTCCCGTGTATCAATCGACCCGGCGCTCCCCTATTTGCGCCAGTGCGATTACTGACGCCGGCCGGGATATCCAGTATCCATTTGCAACCGTTATATGGACATGCACTGCTACGCCGAGACCCCCTGTAACTCAGAGAAACCACGGAGGACTCTGAAACTTCTCCCAGCCCTTAGTCCACATGAGGGTGAGGAGATAATGAGTGCAATTTGAATTTTGGGTGAACTATCCTTTTAACCAGCAGCAGGTTGTAGGCTAATCTTCCCCTGTCTATGCGTTTTTTTTTTTAGCCAAGTGTTTCAAACCGTTTTCCTGACTTTAAAAAAGTCAAACGGCAGGAAATCTGGATGGATGATTCGTTAACAGAGGTTTCATCCAGGTGCTTTTACCTGCGCGGGAATTTTAGCGGGAACCGAGGTTTCAAAATGGCGGCGCCGGACGGTCATGTCAGAGAAGATGAAGCAGCCAAATGGAGACGACAGCCGTTAAAAGCCGTTAAAAGAAGACAACGGAGAGGAGGAGACGAGGCAAGAGAATAATTATCCAGGTTAGTTAGAAGAAATCTGGTCGTTTTTAACATCATAGTTCAACCTGACTTGTAGCCTCAGTAATGTTTACACAGTGAATTCAGAAAGATTAGTAGGCTACAACAAAAACACTTTTTCTTTTTAACGTGGTGGTATTCACTTTGTGTTTTGGGTTGAGCACAGATGGTGTCAACTGTTTTACTGTGTGAGGAGGAGACGCCATTGACACTCAACTTGTTGTATTGCTAAGCTAACTTTCTGTGTGAGTGAACAGCAGCTAACATTAGCCTAGTTTGTTTACAACTGTCACACCATGTTTTATTTATAAAGAGTTGAGATACAAATAGTATGCAGAGAACAGTATGGAGAACACAGAAAAAAACACATGCCAGGGGTAATGTACATTATACAAAATGTATGTCCTTTTTGTGTAATGTAGCTACATAACATGAAGTGTAAAGTTGAGGTTTTTCAGTTCCATTTCTAAGCACACCAGTGGGTTTTCTTAGTAAATTTACTTTTGTGAATATGAAATATTGCCAGAAATAAAACATATTTATTATAAAAATAATTTTGGAAACCAAAAACAATATTTTTTCTTTTACTTCTTCTACAGCTGCACACTGTCTTGTTATCTAGCACTTTTGCAATAATGTGGCCGCAGGTCAAATTTAATTAAAGATCCTATTTTGTGTCACCCTCTGGGATGCTTATTAAGTAGTTTTATCAACTGTGGGCCAGCTTTTGCAGCGTGGGGGCAGAAAAGTTTTGCTATACAGTAATACTAAACTAAAATTTTCTGGTAGTTTAATCTGTCTCCTGCAGATCTGAATGTGTCATATATATATTTAATTTCCTATCTACCTACATTATGTGGTGAATTTACTTTGGTATAAATTGAAAAATGGTTTGTTGTTTTAGGCCAACTTTTTATAATCACAAAAAGAAAGACAATAATGCATATTTTCTAATACATTTATTTTTACTTTTTACTTTTAAGTCAGAGTTTGAACAGTTTATCTCAACTCTCTCCTGTCTACAAAACAAAAAAGCTCATAAAACTTCCAACATATGTGCTGCGTTTAATTAGCCTGGCTCTCGCCAGACCATTGTAGTTCCGCAAAGCTCCACCAGAGGCGCTACGCTCAGCTTCACACAAGGGTCTGGACTCGAGGCCAATGCAAACTTCTTCCCCCGGAGCAAAAAATAATGAACCAATCAGGATCGCCGGGCGGGACTTTCTGAGGTGTGACGTAGCGCTGAAGCGACTGTTTGAGTCAAACAACAATGGCAGCTCGCAGTGAGTGGCTGAAGTAGCACGTCATTCAAGATAACGGACAAGTGGTTTATCCAATCACATACAAGATTTTTTTTACAAGGCCCCGCCTTCTGAAATGAATCGCCTATGGAGCAGTCCCAGACCCTTGTGTGGAGCTCAGCGTAGCTTTGCGGAACTACAAGGGTCTGGCGAGAGCCAGGCTAGCGTTTAATGTCTTTAATTGATATGTAATGTTGCGTTTTGTTTGGCTATTTATTTCTATCTTAGCTGCATCGTATACAGGTTTCTCTAGTTCATCTCTTATTTTACTTTGATTGTAACTCTATAATGTATTGCTGTGTTTGATATAAATAAAGGAAACAAACAAAAAAACAATAGACTAACTTTCTGTTCTCAGGATAAAGTCAGAATAAACTAGTCCCTGGTTTAGTCGTTTTAAATAGAGATATACTTTTATTTTGAAATAAAAGCAAAATTAGTGGAGATTTAAAAGCACAATAAGCAGCACAGTTATTATCTGCCCAGCATGCATTTGAGTGTTGTCTGAGGTTCATACTGTGCACGGTGTTGCTTCTTCTCTCTGCCACAAGAGGGAGCCACACATCAAGCTATTTACTTTCATGGGTTCAGGTTCAAAATCGCCTCTTTATTGTAGGTTTGACCATGTAGAAATCATTTATTCCCATCAGGATCTGTGATGTTTAATCCTAATCTGGTTCACATTGTGCTGCACCAGTGAATAACATCATTCATTATTTATTCATTTTCTACAGGCCTCACTGAGAATCATCCAGTCCCAGAGGCCTGGAGACAAAAAAAAGAGTTATTTAGTTATTTTAATCACACGTTCGATAAAATGTATCAGTCGATTGATCTATCTTTGAAAAATACTTGTTTAATTAATAAGACCAACAGCCTAAACCCTAAAATATATTCAATTTACCGCCATGTAGAAAAAAAAAAGCTTAAATAATTAAAGGATTGTCAGAGTAGCTGCTAATTAATTCTGCTTTTAATCACTAATGTTTTACTGCAGTAATAATAATAAATAGAGCTCTAGATGATAAAATGGTTGTGTTGTGTTTTACAGATATTTTATACAACATCTGAGGATGAAGATTCACACTGGACTGGACACGGACACGATGAAGATCTGACTGTTGATGGAGGTAAGTCATCATCACTGCTGCAAAGTAACTAAGTACATTTACTCAAAGAGGGAAATATCCTACAGTATTTTCTGCTCCACCACATGGCTTTAGTTACTATTTTTTAGGATTTTGATTATTATTATTATGAGGTCTTACCAAAAAGCACATGTAATGTTTTATTAAGATAGAAGTTTATTCACCTCTGGGCAGAAATACTAATGCGTACACAGATTTCATTGACCATTTTATCAGTTGTTTTAATTTATTGATGTTTTACTTATTGTTTAAGTTGATGACACTGATCTCCAAGCGCTGGACGTGTGAAACACAACTGCATACGTTTAGTTTTTAGTTTAGTGAGTTTATTTCAGTCTTCATCATCAACGTCTTTCGGTAGAATCAAGTACACACATCAATAAACAACATTATACACACATATAAATAAACGACAAACAATAATTTATTTCTTTTCTTTTCCCCCGTAAAGCATAAATACAAAACAAAACAAATGTACCTCGACTGAAAAGGTGTAGGCTGAAGCTTCGTCTTATTTTGCCTGCCCTCTTTAAGAATAACAAATAAAATCTAATCTAACCTAAAACAATAATAACATTATAATCAATAATACAATTAACAATTATAATCCAGTGATATAATATGTAAATGGGTCGTTCTGCACAGTGAGTATTTCTCCTTTTCCGTACTTGAGAGATTGAGTATCTTTTCATGTTAAACTTGGTTTGTAACGCGTGATGTGTTCACATGACGTATCTGTCAGTAGTTGTGATGTATTGTCTGTGATCGGAGCTGAGCAGCAGCAGCACAGTGTCATCGTCGCTGTATCTGCCCCTCACCCCCCCCCATTCCACCCCCCTCTACCCCCCCCACTCCCCCAGGAGGTGTTGGGCAGCAGATGGGAGGTGATGGAAGTGTGTGGTAGTGTAGGCGGCGACATGACAGGCTGTCAGGCCCTAATGCAGCCCAACATCTGGAGGTTGTTGGTCATGTCACTTCATGCCTGGCGGCGGGGGCCTGTAGCCCGGGGCCAGGGGGCCGCCCTGAGGGACGAGCACCCGGGGCCGGAGCCGGGGACGGGGCTGGAACGGGGGAGAGAGAAAGACCGCCAGCAGCAGTAATGATGGTGCACGTACGGCAGGACTCACTTTACACAGAGAGCACAGGGTTCTTATGGATCCTTAAAAAGTCTTAAAAGGCATTGAATTCATTAATCTATAAACAAGGCCTTAATTGGCATTAAAATGTCTTAAATCAATTTTTCAAAAGTCTTAAAAATGTTAAAGCAGAAGTAAGCGATATTTTTGTGTTAATATAAGTCTTAAATAGTTATATCTTCCGACAGCAATCACTTACATAGAGTGTTTGGACCAAAACACGGGTCTGTCAGTCACTCTGCTCTGCTCTGAGCCGAGGAGAAAACTTTTCTCGTATCCTACAGTTTTTATCTAATGAGGAGAGAGAACGGCATGAAGGGCTGTGTGTGCAGCCAAGGGATGCGCGTGAATGTGGTGACGTAGGGACGAGGACCAATAGATCCATGACAAGGGCGGGGGCTGCTAACTCCATCGGCTGACAAAAAGTTATGGTGCGTTCAAGGCAGCCCGTAACTCGTGTTTTTCCGACCTGTGAAGTGGTACCAGAAGTTACGAGTGGCCGTTATAGTGACTTTCACAGGTAAAACAGGTCGGAAAAACACGAGTGGGTTGCCTGGAACGCTACAAAGTCGTAAGTCGTGACTTGAAGCTGTAATTTACGGTTTCAAAAGCCTGCCTCGAACGCAGCATTAGCCAAAACGACCGGATCGCTTACTTCTGCTTTAATCTAAAAACAAGGCCTTAATTGGCATTAAAATGTCTTAAATCAATTTTTCAAAAGTCTTAAAAATGTTAACACATGGTAAGTGGTATTTTATGATTGTAATTAGTCTCAAATCTCAAAATAATTGGTAACATTTCGACATAGAGAAGTTTTAGTGGCGGCCGTCAACGCTAAATTTCTCACCGCCACCAGCTCCCGAGTCAGTGTTTTGGTTTTTTTTTCGGACTTTTTATACATTTATTTTGAAAGGACAGCTGGAAAGAGACACAATCCAATGTTCATGTAGCAGTCAAATTGTCCCTATAACCCTATGTAATTGATGTGGTGTTCTTTTTTCTTTTTTCTGCATTTGTGTTTATTATGAAGTCGGTCTTAAATTTCATTTCAAGTGGCTTTAAAAAAGTCTTAAAAAGTCTTAAATTTAACTTGGCTTAAGCTGTAGGAACCCTGGAGCAGCTTGTTGTGTTTTTGGGGGCTAATAGAGGCTGAGTGGAAAAGTGTTAAAGTAGGTCGTCATCCTCACCTACATGCTCTCTTATTATACATCGCTGTGGAAACTTTAGGAAATTCTTTATCATCTGTGTCAGACAGTGGTTCTCAATAGAGCCAGCGCAACAATAAACTAGAAAAAGAAAGCATTTACTGCAGAAAATGCGTGTGAATGCTGAAAGCAGCTGAACGCTATTACTGAATGAGCTGAAGAAACTGTTGAAACAATGTTGAATTTTCTGAACATCTTTCTGAAGCAATAATGAAAAGGCTAATGCTATAGCCATATTAAAGTACTTAAAGCAGTAGAAAATGTTAAGATTATGTTGAAAATCCTACATGTTTAACTGCAACAATAAACTAGAAAAAGAAAGCATTTCCTGCAGAAAATGCGTGTGAATGCTGAAAGCAGCTGAACGCTATTACTGAATGAGCTGAAGAAACTGTTGAAACAATGTTGAATTTTCTGAACATCTTTCTGAAGCAATAATGAAAAGGCTGATGCTATAGCCATATTAAAGTACTTAAAGCAGTAGAAAATGTTAAGACACTGTTGAAAATCCTACATGTTTAACTGTATCGGTTGAAGAGTTGACAAATTGATGAAGCAATATTGACATAGTTCAAGCAGCAAGGTCTGAGATCAGATTCAAAGTAAAACTTGTAAACAGGAGGTTAAATGACATGCACGTACGGCAGGAGTCACTCTGCACAGAGAGCAGCTTGTTGTGTTTTTGGGGCTAATAGAGGCTGAGTGGAAAAGTGTTGAAAGTAGCTCGACTCGTCATCAGTGTGAGCTCCTCACCTGCATCCTCACGCATTTATACATCGCTGTGGAAACTTTAAGAAATCCTCTATCCTCTATTTATGTCAGTGGTTCTCAATAGAGCAGCCGCAACAATAAATCAATTTTTAAATGAATCATCAACTATTTTGATAATCTAATAATCGGTTTAAAGTAGTTTCTTAGGGGAAAAAAAAGTCAAAATTATCTGATTTCAGCTTCTTAAATGTGAATATTTCTGGTTTCTTTGTTCCTTTATGACAATGAACTGAGTCTCTCTTTGGTTAGTGGACAAAACAAGACATTTGAGGACGTTGTCGTCTGGTGGTTTGAGAAACACTGATTGATATTTTTCAACCTTTTTTAACATTTTATTGACCAAACAACTAATCGATTAATTGTTTAAATAGTCGACACATTAATCAATAATGAAAATAATCATTAGTTGCACCCCTACAGTAGTTCTCAACCTTTTCGGGGCATTGGGGGTCCAGTGCATATTTTTTTTTAGCAACCATGAAGCGTCGCCTCTTTATTCACATGTTTTCTTCTTGATGTTGCATCTCATCATGTCGATTTACACCTGATGCTTTTGTCACGTAATGCTCAAGTTGTTTTGACATTTTTATGTGTGATTATGTGATTATTGTACTGTGCAGGCTACGCAGCTTTTCTGATCTTATACTCCCTCGAACTGATAGAAGCAGGTTTGTGTAGCGCCACATTGTGTAATAATAACGCCAGATTTTGTAATAATGGAATACATTTTCACCTCATGATGTAATAATAACGCTGCATTTTGTGATAATCTGCACCATCATTACATTTTGTCATAAAATTCTTAAACACAATATGTAATAAACTTTGTAATAAGTTGTTACACGTTGCATCAGTTATTATTACAAAATGCAGGTGTTGCCCTTTTTTTTTAATGAAGAAAATGTAATAATTTGGTGCATTATGTAACAACTTATTACAAAATGCAGCAACGTTTATGACAAAATGTGTTGTTATTACATAATGAGGTGAAAATGTATTATATTATTACATAATGTCTGCAGCAGCTTCATGTCTAGGCCCCGAAATGCCATGTGTGGTGATATTACTCTAGTGTGCGGACTCTATTTTTCTATTTTTGATTCACTCTTCACCTCTTTTTTCTTGTGATTGTCTCACAGAGCTGCAACACACACACACACACACACACACACACACACACACAGGTAAAATGAAGTTAGTTTGGAAAATCCAGACACGGCTCTGCAGCGTGGGCTTTGGCAGACTTCCTGCTCCATCTTTGTCACAGTAAACAGCTGCGACAAACCACAAATAGACCATCACAAGATGTCCTCGCTGAGCCGAGCTGAGCCGTGTCGAGCTGAGTCGGTGGCGTGGACGCGGCTGCATCAGCGGCACAGCGGGATAATACAGGGCCTGTTAAAAACCGTAAGCGCCGCCGAGGCACTGTGCTATTAGCGCTTCACGCTCGCCTCCAGCATCCAAGAAACAAGTGCCTCTTGTATTTTAATGACAGCCCTCACCCAGCGGTAATTTCACCGTGATTAAAGCAGGAGGGGAAAAAAAAAAAAATCATCTCTTAAAAGTCTCTAAATTGCATCTTATTTATCCACCTTTTAACTAACTACAAAAGGCAGGCAGACAATGGCGCTGCGTGTTTCTACCTCTCCTAGTGAACAATTACACCTCAAACATTATCTGCTCCGTCGTTATATGGGTATTAAATATGGCACTCAGGAGATGACACAGAGCGAGGCTTTGATGGAAAAGTTTACATGAGAGAAATTACTAAAAACTTTTATTTTATTCATTCATTATTGACCTGCTCGATGCACACGCACAAGTCTTTGGTTTTTAGTTTTTCTGTCTCTGCCTGGAATGTTTTTAATGTTTTATCTGAATCACATGCAGTGTCAGGTCTTTATTGACTGATTCATTAATCCAGGTGTTTTCATCTCTCAGCGTGGCAGCGTCTATACTTTAATCCAGATGTTCATGGTTATTTAGAGGATGAATCCACTACATGTCACCTGGATCAAGTCTCTTATCTCATTCTGTAATGACTAAATATGGATTTCCTGCAGCTGATAATGAATCCTAATGTCCTCCAATCTTCTCCTTGAGGTTTGTAGTTTTGACCGTCTGGTGGATAACCTTATATACGTATATCATATATGTTTTCCAAAGTGTATATTTGTGTAGTCTTATCTGTCATAAACAAGAGATTAGGGGTTACGGGGCGCGTTCCTCTTCAAATGGCTCAAATAGTAAAATGAAACTTGGTTGAGATGCTCAACTTGATTGAAACTGTGATGTTCCCATCGGCGTCAGCTGCCGTTTAAGTTTTCTGCACTTGCATTTAGTTTATTTATTGATTCGTAAATCATCAGAAAATTCATATGCAAATATTTTAACAGTTATTTAATCATTCAGGTCATTTTATTGAAGATAAAATATTAAATATTTTCTTATTTTCTTTCTCCCACGTGTCAGTAATACTGTATTGTTGGACACCGAGAATCGAGAACCGGATGGAAGCGGTTTTAACGTTTCGATTCCATCAGAACCGTTCATAAGTTTTAATTTCAGCTCCCTAAACGATTCTTAAACAATTTTCATTCGCGCCGACCGCCAAGAAGTTAATATTTGCCTGCACAGACTGCGTACGAACCGCGGCGTTAAATCGGCCGACGCATAGTATTGATTTTCTGTTTTTTTCCCCCTATGTGTGTAAATTCTTATTTCCTTGCAGAACGGCGGGTGGAATAATTGTGCAGCAGAATAAAAGAAGCTTGAGTCAAAACCTGAGCATCCGCGAGAGGAAGGATTGTTGTTGGTGCAGAGAAGACAGAGCTGAGGTGATTCACAGTTAATGAATGATGAATGAAAAGACTTGGGCTCAAAGTGAAACAGTGAAAGTGTTAAAGTGTAGCCTACCAAAATATTTTCTTATTGTGAAGTCATTTAAATGAATGTAATATTTATCTGATATAATGTAGGCTATAACTTCATACATGTAAGACCCCTATACTTCACCCCATCGTCTGCCAGCGCCACAAACAGAATCTAATGCTGCAGGTGCTCCCTCTTTTGGACCATGCAAACTTTTTTGATCCCCCGTTCTTAAAAGAATCGAGAATCGATAGAAACCGTAATCATTTAATTTCAAGCGATGCCCAACTCTAGTCAGTAGATTGAATCCCTTTCTGTTCAGGCCTGTTTAGTTGGTTGAGATAACCACTTACTGTAGCCTACGTACATCTAAGACATGGCAGCGTCGTTGGAGATGTTTTTATAAATTGATTATAGAGTAATTGATCAATGCAGACTAAGGCTGTGTTCGAAATCATCCACTCACTCACTCACTCCCTATCCACTACATCATGTATATGATATAGTGGACTACATCATGTACATGATGTAGGGAATGACGGGAGGAGAATTCGGACACTAGACGGTAATTTTCTGGACGTGGTTGCGTCAGCTGATGCGCCAGGTGTTGCTGTGACGGAAGCAGACGCGCCGAGAATCATGTAAACAAACCATGGATGTATGAAACAAACCGGACACATAAAAAATAAAATAAGAAAAACCGGACACTTGCGGGAACATTTTAGGATGTGATTCTGTGTGGTTGTGTTACTCGGACAATAAACTGTTGAAATATCGGAAGTTTGGTTTGGTCAACTACTGTTGTGTGTCCCGACCGAGAGCCAGCTCTGTGGCTATTAGCTTAGCTCGTCAGATCGTATTTACTACATATTCTACTACAGTTTCTTAATTAGATTGATTTAATGCTGCCTGTTAATGTTCGGATGCTGCTGCCCAACTCCTGCTCCTCGGGCGAGGCAAACGGAGCGAAGGCAAATATGTCTGAGGAGTTTTTTTTGGTAAATTGCCTAAATAAATCGTAGCTAACATGCTAATTAGCTTCCTCTTCTTCTCTGGCAAAACACGACCGCATTGCATTGTGGGATACGGGAGAAGAAAGTAGTGTACATCGCTTGTTCACTCAATTTCGCGGTGCATTGTGGGTGTTTTGTCATCCACTACATAGTGGATGAAATTAATCGCGGAGAATTCGAACAACACTACAAAATGGCGAACACACTATATAGTTAGAGCACTACATCCATGATAGGGGGAGATTTCGAACACAGCCTATAATATAACAGAGCTGCTGCTGCTGCTCTCAGTGAAGAGTGAACTTCCTCTGCTGGGTTCAGCTCTTCTTCGCTGCAAAACCGTCCAAACCACAGAGTAACTTAGTTAAACAGAGAGAAGCTGTCAATCCAACTCTCTTCTTCTCACTGTTAAAGTCACTGAATCCCTCCCCCAAAATAAAATCAAGGTCTCCATCAAGGCGTCTGTATTAAATCACTCTCCATTGTGTGCAGGGGTTCAACAACACATGGATAATTACACTCCTCAACCTGGACAACCACCACCACCACCGCCGCTGCTGCTGCTGCTGCTGCTACCTGAGCAATCACACGCCATCTTCAGAACGAAGACATTGTATTATAATCACAGCCATTCATTCACAAAAGTTAAAGCTATAAAGTTTGAGTTTCACCTCCGCCCGCCGCCGCGGCCGTCGTCGTGGCTGCGACTCATTTATTTTCTCACTTGATTGCTCACTCATAGACTCATCAATCAGAGTCGGAGTTGGGGAGTCGCTCTCCGAGTCGCTCCGTCACTCACTCTCTCACTCAAATGATTGAAACACTTACATATTGAATTGTTAGTTACACACACACACACACACACAGACACACTCCAACTCTCCAACACACACACACACACACACACACGCGGCGGCTAATGTTGCTAATGTTAATAGCCTGTAGCTGCTTTAATTGGTTCCTAAACGCTGTAAGCAGAGTTCCCACTGCGTGTTTAATGAACAGGTAGCGCGCCATGATTACAGCAATCTCAACCCACCACCCCGCTGCTACAGACTCCTCTCACACACACATTAACACACACTAACACACACACACACACACACACACACACACACACACTAACACAGACACACACACACTAACACACACACACACATATACACAGCGTCCCCAGCCGTGTATATACGCAAATGGACAAAGGCAATTTTGAGAGGCTCTTGCGGCACCGCGGGATGCTGGGTAAATTAGAGAGCGAGGACGATAGAGAGAAGAGAAGAGAGAGGAGAAGAGAGGGGGAGACAACAAAAGAAAATGAGGGGGAGATGAGGAGCGCGTAAAGTGATTACTGGTTTATGAAGGAGGAGGAGGAGAAGAGGAGGAGGAGGAAGAGGAGAGGTGGAATCATTTCATAGCACAGGGATGAGTGTGAACAGTAGGCGACCTCGTGTGTGTGTGTTGTTGCGATTGTGTGTGATATCCATAGATCCTCCTCCTCCTCTTCCTCCTCCTCCTCCTCTTCTTCCTCCTTTTTTTCACTGAGATTCATCACATCGTTGTAACTTCAGTCACTTCACAAACTTCTCTCACACTTCATTCCAATACTTTCCTTTCCTTTCCTTTCCTCTCCTCTCCTTTCTCTGTTTCCTTTCCTTTTCCTGCTTCCTTCCCCTTCTGCCTTTTCCTTTCCTTTCCTTTCCTTTCCTTTCCTTTCCTTTCCTTTCCTCTCCTTTCTCTGTTTCCTTTCCTTTTCCTGCTTCCTTTCCTTTCCTTTCCTTTCCTTTCTCTGTTTCCTTTCCTTTTCCTGCTTCCTTCTGCCTTTTCCTTTCATTTCCTTTCATTTCCTTTCCTTTCCTTTCCTTTCCTTTCCTTTCCTCTTTTTTCTCTGTTTCCTTTCCTTTTCCTGCTTCCTTCCCCTTCTGCATTTTCCTTTCCTTTCCTTTCCTTTCCTTTCCTTTTCCTGCTTCCTTCCCCTTCTGCCTTTTCCTTTCCTTTCCTTTCCTTTCCTTTCCTTTCCTTTCCTTTCCTTTCCTTTCCTCTCCTTTCTCTCTTTCCTTTCCTTTTCCTGCTTCCTTCCCCTTCTGCCTTTTCCTTTCCTTTCCTTTCTCTCTTTCCTTTCCTTTTCTTGCTTCCTTCCCCTTCTGCCTTTTCCTTTCCTTTCCTTTCCTTTCCTCTTCTTTCTCTGTTTCCTTTCCTTTTTCCCCTCTCCTCCTCTTTCCTCCTTTCTTTTCTTTTCTTTCCTTCTATTTCCTTTCCCTTTCCCTCTTTCCTTTCCCTTTCTTTTTCCCTTTCCTTTCCGTGTCCTTTCCTTTTCTTTCCCTGTTTCCTTTCCTTCTTCCTCTCCTCCTCCTCCTCTCCTCTCTTTCTCTCCTCCTCCTCTCCTTCTTCTCCCCCCTCCTCTGTCCTTCTTCCTCTCCTCCTCTTTCCTCTCCTCTCACCTCCCCTTCTTCCTCTCCTCTCTTTCTCTCCTCCTCCTCTCCTTCTTCTTCCTCCTCCTCCTCCCTCCTTCTTCCTCTCCCCTCATCTCTCCTTCTTTCTCTCCTCTCTTTCTCTCCTCCTCCTCTCCTTCTTCTTCCTCTCTCCTCTCCCTTGCTGGGATGCTGGGTAAATTAGAGAGCGAGGACGATAGAGAGAAGAGAGGAGAGGAGAAGAGAGGGGGAGACAACAAAAGAAAATGAGGGGGAGATGAGGAGCGCGTAAAGTGATTACTGGTTTATGAAGAAGGAGGAGAAGAGGAGGAGGAGGAAGAGGAGAGGTGGAATCATTTCATAGCACAGGGACGAGTGTGAACAGTAGGCGACCTCGTGTGTGTGTGTGTGTGTGTGTGTTGTTGCGATTGTGTGTGATATCCATAGATCCTCCTCTTCCTCCTCCTCCTCTTCTTTGTTGTAACTTCAGTCACTTCACAAACTTCTCTCACACTTCATTCCAATACTTTCCTTTCCTTTCCTTTCTCTGTTTCCTTTCCTTTTCCTGCTTCCTTCCCCTTCTGCCTTTTCCTTTCCTCCCCTTCTGCCTTTTCCTTTCCTTTCCTTTCCTCTTCTTTCTCTGTTTCCTTTCCTTTTTCCCCTCTCCTCCTCTTTCCTCCTTTCTTTTCTTTTCTTTTCTTTCCTTCTATTTCCTTTCCCTTCCCCTCTTTCCTTTCCCTTTCTTTTTCCCTTTCCTTTCCGTGTCCTTTCCTTTTCTTTCCCTGTTTCCTTTCCTTCTTCCTCCCCTCTCCCCTCCCCTCCCTTCCTCTCCTCTCCTCTCCTCTCCTCTCCTCTCCTCTCCTCTCCTCTCCTCTCCTCTCCTCTCCTCTCCCCTCCTCCTCTCCTCTCCTCTCTCCTTCTTCCTCCCCTCATCTCTCCTACTTCCTCTCCTCTCCTCCTTCTTCCCCCTTCCTCTCTCCCTCTTCCTTTCCTCATCCTCTCCTCTCCTTCTCCCTCTCCCCTCCTATCTCCTTCCTCTCCCCTCATCTCTCCTTCTTCCTCTCCTCTCCTCCCCTCTCTTCCTCTCCTCTCCTATCTCCTTTCTCTCCTCTCCTCTCTCCTTCTTCTCCCCTCTCCCCTCCCCTCTCTCCTCTCCTCTCCTCTCCTCTCCTCTCCTCTCCTCTCCTCTCCTCTCTCTCCTCTCCTCTCCTCTC